>NC_083480.1:12935103-13002603 GCF_030014155.1 Tachysurus vachellii
AGGAAAATCAATTTACACATGTATGTATACACAATATGGAATGTAAGACATTTCTCTAACAGAAGTATTTTTAGTGATAAATTTATTTTATAATAATAAACTGTCTTGATATTTTTTTGCCAGCTCTGTGGAGGGACAGTGTTTCCATCCACACCTCCTGCATCAGTCAGGTTATCAATGCTAACATTTATCTGCTCCTATTCATCCCCAGTACACCCTGATTTGAATAGGCCCTTGTGTGCCTCTTATCAGATCTGGCTAGAGAGAGAGAGAGAGAGAGAGAGAGAGAGAGAGAGAGAGAGAGAGAGAGAGAGATTGTCCACACATCTACCTTTGTGCTTACTCATGCTAAAAAGTGAAGTGCTCAAGAAAGAGATTATTTTCTATAACCCAGTGCATTTAATATTTATTAGAGATTTCTACAGCTCTATATATATATATATATGCACATATATGTAGAAATCTCTAATATATAGCAAAGTACTTTTGGAGCAAGTTTGGAGCAAATTTTTGAAGTAAAATAAATTAATTGGGCTTAAATTGTATGTAATTGATAATGTAATATTTGCATTGATACTTAAAAAATATTGTTCTAGTGATAAGGCATATTATAAAACAAAGAAAAATCTAAATTAAATAACTGTAATAAATCAGATAAAAGAGTGTACAAGATGTAGAAATGTGTGGGGAAAACACACACACACTATAAAAAAGACACAACATACACACACTATATATATATATATATATATATATATATATATATATATATATATATATATATATATATATATATATATGTATATATACATAATTAAAAAGAGCATGTGTAGCATCGATTCACATAATAGGAATCTGAGGTGAGTGTTGTAGTGAGAAGGTGAGTGGGGTGGCATTAGAATGAAGCAGAAGGCTCTAACAAAGAATTACTGCTTTCTGCATGAATGTTCATTATAGTATTAGAATATTACACACATCTCTTTTCCACATTACTTAATGCTTGCTGCGGTGAGCTTTCTGACCAGGCTTCACACATCTACTCTCGCGTGACCTCTTTAGTTCGAATCAGCGATGCAGAATTTCAAACGCTACATCTGTGGATTTATATCTAATCAAATTAATAAATGAATACAGACTCACCGTTGAGGAAAGAGAGAAACAAAGAGAGCGAGAGAGAGAGAGAGAGAGAGAGAGAGAGAGAGAGAGAGAGACCGCACCTACTCCCTCATTATTATCAGCGCTTGTTAATTTCAGAAGTCTTGCTCTCTAAGTGCAGGTCTTCTCTTCATTAAGGAGAAGCTGTAGGATAGTTCACACTACACAGGCTTTCGTCCTTGCAGTAATTGCCCTCTCGGCTCTCTCTCTCTCTCTCTCTCTCTCTCTCTCTTTCTCTCTCTCTCTTTCTCCACCAAGGAAATCACTAGAGAGCTGGTCACTGGTCCATTGGGCCTTTACCTCCGCCTCTCCTAACCCAGGTAGATCAACAGTGTGCAATACTTAAATACTGAAATATCCTTTTCTCTGCAGTGACCTTTATACAATAAGCCAAAAATGACTCATTGGTACAATGGAAGCTAATTATGAGCTTTTTTTGTTTCATCAGGTGGACTCACCTTTGTAAATCCTACATTTAAGATTCTCACTCTTACAAACACAGCAAGAAAATGTTCCATAATTCAAAACATATTCTGAATCCACAGAGAACTTCAAAAAGCAAGCTGACGCCATCTACTGACCGAGAGCCACTGCACACATCCTCGTCCTATTCCACTCAACCCCCAGCATCTCTAAGGGAAGGCTGCCTTAATTGGGAAATAATTGCATTTTTTTTTTTTTTTTTAAAAAAGGACATTTTCATCTCATTGCCTTTATCATTTATTTTAGCTCCGGTGTGACACAAAGAGAGTCGAGGGGGTGAAGGACTTCAATTAGCCGATATTCTTGAAAGATGGTTTTCCTCTTCGTGGTTTGTGCAAAGAACTTAAATTCATGTAAATAACGAATCTCAATTAGGAAACCAAAAAAAAGGAGGAGAGACAGGCCTTAGCCAATTATCTCTGGCTGCTGAGTCTCTTGGGTTGCTGTGGCGGTGAGCTGAAGGCTGGTTCCTCGCCTTTTGAACGCACAATAAGCAGAAAGCCCTCAAGTCATTACCAGGATGCTCTCCGTTTTCCTCCCAAGCCGTCCACGCAAAACCGTGCTAAACGTGCAGACTAGCGTTAGGAAATGGCTGCTCTGGGAAACGCCCCAATTAAATCTGCATGGGTTTCTCACAACTAGCGTTTCTTAGTGTTGTGGTTTTTGATCGTGTAATAGGATCAGTCAAATAATTAAGCATTTAATCTATGGAAAGGAATTTTGTATTATAGGACAAGTATCCAAACTAGAGGTGGGCGACATAACAAAAATATCATCTCATGAGGTTTCAAGATATTGCTGCAATACACCATATGTGAAACAAGCAAACTGCCAGCAAATGAAATAAATCTTTTATCTGACTATTCTGTTATATTCCATTTTTATTTGTGTATGGCTCTTTTAACAATGGACATTGTCAGCAAGAAGCTTTACAGAAATTAAGAAAATAAATAAACAAAATTCAGAATAAAAATAATACATTTTAGTTTATAATAAGTAAAATTATTTATTTATTAATTTATTTATCCTACATTAATTACATTAATACATTTTTTTGTTTATATTTTTATTCATTTATATAATTTGTGACCATTTAAAAGGAATTAATATTGAAAAGAAAATACATCTTTAAGAACAGAATACTTTAAGATAAATTCCAATGCTTTCTACAATAGAAGTTGCTATTTAATAAATAAATAAACTCCAAAAAGTGACATAATTGATCACAATATGCTTAATATTATCTCAGAGATAAAGGTATGGGAGTACTGTACTGCTCCCTCTTTGTGGTGGTACCATTAAGTGAACATATTGTGTGCCATTTCTTGAAAAGGTGTGTGTGGTGTAATTCAATAGCTTTTAGAGTAATTCTTTAAAGGTACATCAGAGGTCCTTAGGGTCCATTTATGGACCTAAAATAATATTTAAAGATGTATGTTTTCAGGAAAGCAATAAATACACTAAAGGTGGCACAAGAAAAGTGACCTAAAAGTGTCCTTCTAATTCTGACGTTCATCACATACTTCTTCTTCTTCTTCTTCTTCTTCTTCTTCTTCTTCTTCTTCTTCTTTTTCTTTGCTGTGCCAGAGACTGTGTAAATGTGGAAAGCATGTATATGTGAGATTGTAGTCCACAGACATTGTGTCTATCTGACCCAGTGGGTGTTCCAGGGTAAAAGAGGACATCAATAAGCAGCTATTAGATTGAGCAATCACACAGGATTGTGATCTTCTCCAGACTTCTCAGCCTTTGTGCGTGCATTTTCCTAGTTTCAATTATCTACAAAAGAGAAAAACTCTAGAAATTCAGAAGAGCAGCCTGATCGGATCTGTATTCCTATCTATCTGTATTTTCACAGTGCACAAAGCAGAGTGACACTTTCTTTGTTATTGCCACTTTTACAGGAAAGAGTTCCAGCTGTGAGGATTCGTACCTGTAACATTTCAGCTGCTTTTCACTCTTGAACAAGCGGTAGCACAATCAGTATGTTAAAAAAAAAAAAAAAAAAAGAAAAAAAAGAAAGAAAGAAACAGGAACACTTTTCGGGTTATTTTTGTGATTTTCTTTTTTTTTCCCTCTTGTAAGTCGTCGTCTAAGAAATACTTTATTATCGTAATATATACGTATTTCTTCAATCCAGTGTTGCATTATATCAACATAATAAGCTAATAAGATAAATATGATCACTTTATTTCCATTTTTCCAAACCAAAGAGTAGAACAAAATTTTCCCAGTGTCTTACATTATAATAACTCAAACGTTATTGATTGCCATTAACACAGAATGTAGACTTTGTATGCTGCGAGCTCACACCTGTGATTCATCTCTGCACGCCGTTCAATGAGAACATCCCGGTGTGGTCAGGATGCTGAACGGCGATTGCAGACGCGTTGTTTCAGCGTTTATTTGCTCAGGAGCGCATCTT
The DNA here is from genome assembly GCF_030014155.1 of Tachysurus vachellii. Lineage (NCBI taxonomy): Eukaryota > Metazoa > Chordata > Actinopteri > Siluriformes > Bagridae > Tachysurus > Tachysurus vachellii. The sequence goes on from NC_083480.1 coordinate 12,939,167, forward strand.
CAAGCCGGCGGGACTCGAGTTCATGGCAGCAGGTGTGCTCCTAATTGTGGCCTTTTGTGATTAGATAACTGCAGAGACTAAATGGTGAGAAGAATTAATAAACAGTTAGTTACTCGCCCCACTTGCAAGCTAATACGTCTCTAAAAACCACACCTAACCCAGGAAGACTATGAAGCTCCTTTTAAAGCTTGTGGATGTGAGAGAGCGACGTTACGTGTACAAACATACATAATAAATAACCATGATTAAAAACGATCACAATTTTTGATCGAAGAATTTTCCAGTTTCCAGCATTAAGTGAGCATTATAAACACATTTATAATGCTTTATGTAGCATACATGGAACCTTCTCACTGTGAATGTCTACTTAGATGTGATTTTAATTCCTTATAACACTTAAAATGCTTCATAACACATTATGTATTGAAATTCAATTTATCATTTATATTAAATTCTTGATATACTTCTACTTAATAGACTTGAGAACTATTTGTAGGTTATAATGCATTATAACCTGTGTTCCCATGTCATGCATGTGTTATAGCACAAGTCTACAGAGATTTTAGTGATTATCGCCTGACCTGATGTTATTCATGCGTTATGTCATCTTATGTCATCATATTCGTTGTCTTGCGTTACACAACATTCATAATGAATTGTCCACACTGTGAAATTGTAGTTTGCATTGCAAAGGTTATAACAAATTATGAATTGCTGCGAGTGTTCGTAACATGTTATGCTAAAGAAACAGATCCACTAAGACCTGCCCCGGGTTTGTTAATATAACTAAACGTTTAAACATAAGAGAAGGTTGTTAACAGACATAAGATATTATAGCCAAATTATTATACATTTTATGAATAAGCTGAATATATGAGTTAGTATAAAGTAAGACATGAGTTAGTATAAAGAACAATAGAAAAGTTTAACATAAAGTAAAGTGTTACAACCACTTCTTATGAAGCAATATGCTAAGAATTCATAATGTATTTTCATAAGCATTAATGACAATTTATAATGCATTATTGCTGTGTTATAACATGTATGACTGTATTCTTACTTCATTATAAATTTGAGCTTCACAGAATAAAATGAAAAATGTAATTATTTTTTTTTATTTCCCATAAGGGTTCCTATAGGCTTATGCCAGGCATTATAAACGCATTATGCACATACAGGACAACAGTATTAGGAATGCATTATTTTATTGCATTGTACTTAAATATAATCAAATATAATAATTTTTTTTAGCTCGGTGGTATAATGTTGATATGTTAACACTTAAGATGTAATATATTCTGTATGTAGAAATCAAGTCACTTGATACACTTCCTAGCTTAGAAATATTATTTCCATGACCTGAGTGTAAATTGAGTTATGTGCAAAATTATGTGCACCCGCTATACGGTGATAGCATAACAGTATCCGCATGCACTAAACTCACTCTGAGCCAGAACTATATATATATATATATATATATATATATATATATATATAGTAGAAAAAAGTGTAATGATATTAACTTTTATTAATATAACACTCTTTCCTATGCCCAAGGACACTTGCGGAGAAAGAAAACACCGTGACATCAGCGAGTACGACTCCAATCCAAACCGAGTGGAGTGATCATTAAAGCTGAAGCTGCTTCACGGATTAATCTTATTGCTAAATGAGGATGTATCTCCATCTCTGGCTAAGTAGGATTTTCTCGCAAGCTTTATATAGCCCTTCATCTACCTTCCCTTTGCTCTCTCTCCAACTCTCTCATACTGTCATAAACACTCTTTCCTCTTTTACCTCGCTTAATCCCTATTTCCTGTCCATTTTTCAGATTCTCTCTCTTCCATTTGCCATTTCTTTCCTGGTTTCTCTCTCTCTCTCTCTCTCTCTCTCTCTCATCTTTCCATCTTTCTCTCACTTTCTCTCCCCTCAGTAGTCCTTGAATTGAATGCACAAATTACATCCCTCCACCTTTCACTCCACTAAATCTTTCCTTTTTTCCACTTTGCTGAGCCTGAATATTTTATTCCTCCCATCAAATATGCATCCCATTAATTAAGTTAAATTACTCTTGACTGCCAAATATCCTCTGCCGATGACTGTCAACACAAAATGCATGGCTTTGAACTTCTAATGACATGGCCTCACTCGCAGCTGAGTTACAGCCTTCAGAAAAGCGTCCACGGGCAAACGATCAACCCCCTTACTCTCTGCCAAGCTGCAAATTAAGTGCCGGTTTCTTTTTCCTCTGGCTTTTTTAACAAGCTCACAATGGATGACATGCATGCTCTTGACAAGCAAGAACTTCCATTTTAATTATATACCTTTTCCTCATCTTTTAATTGCTGTTGTTAATCAGTCATTAACTTCTGCCGCCCCCCTCCCGAGCACAAATCAACCCGCAGCACATCTCTGCTCCATAAATTCCATCGCTCCACTGCTTGTGCGCGCTCTAACGTGTAATTTCATTTATTTTTAAAACTGTCATTTTTCCAAACAGAGGTATTTGTTATTTGTTCTAAGGGGGGTTGACAGTAAGGGGATTTTAATCATAACTTGCATTAAATTATCCGTCTCCGGATCTGTCAGGGGGATAAATTCAAGACGACACTAAGACGCTGCTATTGAGTAATTGTGTTCTGCGCAACACTAATATTACCGCTGACTGATTCCAAACAATGGTGATTGAGCTATAGGGCTATTTGCTTTTCACCCTCCCTGGATAATTCCAACCTGTCCTAGAAGCCAAAGGATCTCCATACAAGTACAGATACAGCACTGACAATGGGCCTATTTGTCTCTCCTCCTCCCGAAAGGAAACAGATGTTCTGGAGAAGCTGACTAGGAGCAACATGAGCCAAAGCACTGCTTTGAACAAGCCCATGGCTTAGTGGGAGGGCTGCACTGATATGATATGACAGACAGGGATGGGGCACGTTGACAACAAAAAGAAAAGGTCTCAGCCTGCGCTGTCTCCATGATGGTTCTTTTTACAGACTCAGAATAACCTAATACTCCACCCATGCACCACAAAAAGAACGAGTCAAAAGAGAAATCTTCAATTTTGCCCACATTATGGGTTAAAACAGGATAAATATGTACCAAAGGCCAAAATATTTATAAGGGTTTCTCAAATCCAAAACAAAAGCACAGCAATTGAACATCACAAGTTGAGGTAGCATTGGCGTTCCACGAAGATTACATTTCTTAATACGTCGTGTAGAGAATTGTTATTGTAATCATCAGCTTATACACAGGTAAAGTGTCTTTTACAACATCTATCTACGTGTTTCAGATGCGTGTTTCATTAAAACATTAATAAAACCTAATTACAGCACGTAGAACTTTTCAACTTTTCCAGAACTGCACTTTATTATGGAATCATTCATATATTTAAAAATATATATATATATATTCTTTATAGCAAAGGTCACTTATTCACAACACAAGGTCAGTTTCTTCACACAAATTTTCCAAATAAAACCATAAAAACGTGCACGGTCTCGTTTAATTTACCTTAATTCCATCTATTTTAGAGAAATATTTACAGTTTGCTGCATCGGAAATGTTTGAAAAGTTTCCTCAGTAAAGTAACACAATGAAACTTCACCAAAGCCGTTCTCACACGATCATGAAGCTCCACGCAACATATTATTTCATTCATTTATTGCAGTACATTTCTTCCACACAACTTGTACTAATTCGTACTGACACGTACAGAGTGACTGTGTTAATGCTGTATGTGTTACTATACAGAAGTAAAGCAGTTTTTCCAGGCAGCCTATAGCACGATATTTTTCTAACACACTTCAAACATGTAATTATAATCAGCCAGTTTGCTGACTTGCTGTGACAACAGTACTTTAGTCATGCTGATATGAAAGCGCTTGTGTCTAATATAACGCTTGTGTAACTAAATATACACACCCAAGGACATTGTGGTGTGTGTGTGTGTCTGTGTGTGTATGTGTGTGTGTGTATGTGTGTGTGTGTGTATGTGTGGGTGTGTATGTGTGTGTGTGTGTGTGTGTGTGTGTGTGTGTGTGTGTGTGTGTGTGTGTGTGTGTATGTGTGTGTATGTGTGTATGTGTGTGTGTGTGTGTGTGTGTATATACTTTTATCACATAACATAATTGTAATGAACATTCAAAAAATACTCATTTAATGAATGAACAAATGCCCAATGCCATAATATTTGGGTCACTAAGATGACACTTATTAAGATTAATAAATTGTTTGTTCATGGGCAGATACACAGACAGACAGACAGACAGACAGACACCCCTTACTAATGAAACTGACAGACAGTTACTGTAGATAGATAGATAGACAGATAGATAGATAGATAGATAGACAGACAGACAGACAGACAGACACCCCTTACTAATGAAACTGACAGACAGTTACTGTAGATAGATAGATAGATAGATAGATAGATAGATAGATAGATAGATAGATAGATAGATAGATAGATAGATAGATAGACAGACAGACAGACAGACAGACAGACAGATAGACAGATAGATAGATAGATAGATAGATAGATAGATAGATAGATAGATAGATAGATAGATAGATAGATAGATACCCAGTATCACCTAAATGCATGGATCTGTTTAGTTTAGGAAGTTTAGTCCTGCAGCTATTTCAGCATTAATAACAGTAGTGAACATTATCTGTGTGCTGCTCTCTTACTGTACATGTAAATCTACATGATATAATGTTTTAACCAGTGTTCCAGTGGCTCCACATTAATATGCTAAATACATCTGCTAGCTAACTCTTCCTCTTCCACTAGAGTCTATATATATATATATATATATTCATTCATTCATTCATTTTCTATCGCTTATCCGAACTACCTCAGGTCACGGGGAGCCTGTGCCTATCTCAGGCGTCATCGGGCATCAAGGCAGGATACACCCTGGACGGAGTTATATATATATATATATATATATATATATATATGTATATACACATAAAATGCTGTAAGTGTGTAAATCAAGGACTTGATATGACAAAAATAATAATAATGAAATTAATTAAAAAAGGCTACTGTAATTTGTGAGATTTTAACAGTATTTTTTTGCAGATAAATGCACTGGAAAAGCAAGCGAGCGTGAGTAGTGTTGTGCAACAGAAGTGTGTTGTCTAGACAAAATATAACCTCATCTATTTTGTTAAATGAATTATGCAAAGCGGGATCCCAGCTTCTCCTTGGTTAAAAGTAAATATTTAATATTCATCCTTGCACTCTGAAATTATAGAACACTTGTCTGTGAAAATTGCCCATTTTGGCCAATTTGGTTTGTGCCCCTGAAGACTTTGATTTGGATGTATTGAGCTTTTAAGTCCACGGCGCTTTGTAAGACTCTACTTGTTGTACTCTAACCACAAATAAATGGCTTTCACAATTAGAGGTTTAAATAATGTAGTGGCTCATGCTCGGTCTTATGCAGGATTCGAAAGAGCTTTCTAATGCACATAATGATTAAGTGTAATTCAAATACCAACTGTGTTGTTCAAAATCTGACAGGCAATAATTTGCTCTATTATATTGTGCCATTTAATTGCCCACTACCGACATCCTTTGACATGTCATGAGGCAATGATTTACAATTACTCTAGCAGTGAAGCTCTGCAAATGACAATATAATCATCTACATATCCCCTCTCATCTGCTGCAGCTAGTAAGGCAAGTAAAAATAGTTAGCCTCGTAGTTTTAAAGGGATTCTATTTGAGGATTATAAAAAATTACAGCAGAGGATGATGTTTAACAATAGAGTCGAGTTAAGAGGGCTGCTGTGGGATGAGGAGGGAGTCACAATGATTTTGACTCGCTGTCAGGAAAAAAAGCCTCACACACACACACACACACACACACACACACACAGTAGCTGATAGTGAAGTATTACTGATGTCAGGCTTTAATCTTAATGGGAAAAAGCACAGTGAATAATCTAAAAGCAGCCTTGAGTCATGCATCCTTGGACATTAAAAGCATACACTTTTTCAAACTTGATCTAACTTTATCGCATCAATGTGAAACAAGCACAATAGCTGAACTCAAAACGCCCAGCAGACCCATGCAGTATTTATCGTCTGCATGCAGAAGTCAGAAAAAAATGACCGATAAAAAAGAAAGCCATCAACTACATCCAGCAGAGGCGAAGGAGGGGGGGAGAAAAACACTGAATAAAGTTAAAGTATCCTGCCCTAATTTGAGCTGGGAAAGCTAGAAAACAAGTTTGTTCCATATTAAACCAATGTTTCACAGCGTTTAAGGAGCTCATGCATAATTTAGTGGGTACAAAAACGAGCACAACATGGTGGGGGGGTTGGCGGGGGTCCTTAGAGGGAAGCCGAGGCTGCTGAGTGCACTGCCTGCTTTAAAATGATGGAGGAGAAGAGGGGATTCTCATTAAGTGGCTTCACTCCACCCCGAGCAGCAGACACCAGAGAGAAAGCGCCCACAAAATCACCGCCTCATGTTTCCCCATTAAATATGAAGAATTGCGCAATATGTGCAGAGAGGCAGTTTGCCGGGGTCAGCCGTCGCACCGTTTCTGCTGTATCTGCAGGTCATGTTATGATGACCGACTTTACCCGTGTTCAATCAAGGGCCCTCTGTTTTAGGAGACAGAGCGGGGAAATTATAACAACACAAGGCAGGGGGACTTTTAATGAGAAAAAATCGGGTTTAGGGAGGCAGCCTAGCGCTCAAGGAAGCAAGCGACTCCTTTGCATGGTGGGTGAAGATGTCAAATATGCCAGGAAGGCAAAGTCTTGACAGCTAGTTCACCTCTTGACAGTTGGTCCTGAGTTACAAATCAACACAAATCAACGGTTAAATAGAAAACAGTGCTAAGGGTGAAAAGCATGCTAGAAAATGAATCCATGATGTAAGCACTCAAATAAAAACTAGGGTTAGGTGAAGTTGATAGTATATCTGAAGAACCGTATGTTTTATTCCTCATGCACCACAGCAATGTGTACTGTCAATGATTACGTTTATTACTCATTAAAGACCACCTCATACTTTTTATCCATTTATAGTTACATTTACTGTTATAGATTGATCATTTCTGTATCAGAGTTTGTTAAAGCAACCGATTGTCTTAGTTGAAGTTAATAAAATGACAGAAAAATGGAGCTTGTCTTGTAAAAGTGGAAGCACAGAAAAGAATAAAGATCTGCAGACTTTCCCATATTGGAAAATAATTACCCCTGACACCATTAGAGACTCCATCCAAACATGCTGAGAAAATTTCTCCTTATCGAAAACCTCACCATATCAGTGCTTACACAACACAAGTCCCACTGCATTATCATTTTCTACATTAATAATAGCTTTAGCATTTTAATAGAAACCTAATCAACACTTTCTGACTGATCAGAATCAGGAATTCAGCCACACTGTGGTATAAATGCTCACAACAAGCTAAACATGGACTAACGTTCAGACCCATAAAACCATTGACCAGCGTTCAACTCAGCTTTCCTTTGATCTCGCTTGTCTCCGGATTCGCTGCCTCCTGTCTGACCCCGGTAAAAACGACGACCTTCACCCTCGTCCTCCATTACGTGAAGGCCTTCTGGGTGTAGGCTTTCAAACAGCACGAGTTAGCCGGATCATTAAGGAGATGTAGATGGGTGTCAGTGTCCATGCTGCATTCCCTGTCTATGAGCAATAGAGGAAATATGGTCAGTCTAACTGGTTCCTGACGGTCATTTGCATTTAATAATCAAATGTCACAGAGTCAAATGGTCTCGGGAAGTGGATGAGGTACTGCAGACAAAGTTTCACGTTAATTCTTTGTTCATTTTGAGCGAGACCTATTCAAATGTGCAACGTCTAGAATTTTGTGAAGGTTAAACACTTATAATTGCATCTGTGTTGAGTTAAAATCCAAAATGCAAATCCTAGATTTGCAACAACTATTTAATCTACAGCATTGACACGTTAGTTACTGGAATTAACCAGACAAATACTACAAAATGGTGCATCTCGCACTTTAATTCAGTCATCGACTAATTGTAAGTGGACATCACAGACAGTCACCCTTACTCTCTCTCCTTCCCCAGACAGTGAGAGTAGTGCGGCTCTAAAAGGTCAAAATGGCCGACATTAATCAGATTGCCAGATCCATGGCCCTCCCCTCCATCATTAGTGCGCTAATCATGGAGGGTTTGGTCGTGAAGAGGTTTATTCCTAATTATTGTCATTAATAAATCAGACGAGTCAGGCCTGTCGGGATGAAAGAGAGGGCGTCCCGGCCCGCCATCCATCAGAGCGCCCGAAAGCAGTGACTTCAGCCATTAGCAGGCCTCAGAGACACACCCAGGCAAGGCCTTGACAGCTTCCACACACATACACACACATACACACACATACACACATTCTGTGACTTTATCAACAAGAAGAAGACACCAGAGTGAGAGGGAAAGAATGAAAAAGAGATGAGAGTGAAGGGGTTGGTTGATTGGTCATTTGACAGTCATATGTTATATACATAGGTGTGTGTGTGTGTGTGTGTGTGTCTTGTGTGAAGGTATGTTTAAAGAAATGTAAGAAAAATTTCATAATCCTCTGTTTGAATGTCAGTGGATTTCACACACACACACACACACACACTCACACATACTCACACACACACATACTCTCACACACACACACACACATACTCACACACACTCACTCACATACTCTCACACACACACACACTCACACACACACACACACACACTCACAATCACACACACTCTCACACACACTCTCACACACACCTATGTTATATACATAGGTGTGTGTGTGTGTGTCTTGTGTGAAGGTATGTTTAAAAAAATGTAAGATAAATTTCATAATCCTCTGTTTGAATGTCAGTGGATTTCACACACACTCACACACACACTCACACATACTCACACACACACACACACACACACACTCACACATACTCTCACACACACACACACACACACACACACACTCACAATCACACACACACACTCTCACACACACTCTCACACACACACTCTCACACACACACACTCACACACACACACTCACACACACACACACACACACACTCTCACACACTCTCACACACTCTCACACACTCACAATCACACACACTCACACACACTCACAATCACACACACACTCTCACACACTCTCACACACACACACTCACAATCACACACACACTCACACACACTCACAATCACACACACACTCTCACACACGCACACACACACACACACACACACACTCACAATCACACACACACACTCTCACACACACTCTCACACACACACTCTCACACACACACACTCACACACACACACACACACTCTCACACACTCTCACACACTCTCACACACTCTCACACACTCACAATCACACACACTCACACACACTCACAATCACACACACACTCTCACACACTCTCACACACACACACTCACAATCACACACACACTCACACACACTCACAATCACACACACACTCTCACACACGCACACACTCACACACACACTCACACACACACACTCACACACACACATAAACAGATGGGGACATACTCAAAGGGACAATTTAGAGTTGTCCATCCACCTTTTACCATGTTTTTGAGAGGAGGAAAGAAACCAGAGAACCCAGTTGGCTTGTGTCTCTTGGGAATCCTTAAAAGCTCTCTGTCCAACCCTGTAACAGAGGCTGAACTATAAGAGACACATTTTGCATGAGGAATGACCCATTATATAAGGGTCACACGGTCAAGGTCAAGCTTTTCTGATGATGCTCCCATGCAGAAATAGAAATCTGAGCAGAAAACAGACACAGAAATGTGTCAGTCAACTGAAAACCCATAACTGCCAGATGAATGCAGTGCAGATTGTAGGACCAGTCACGGGTAGAGTGGAAGAAAAGCCACAATCTGTGAGGTTCAGGCTGTAATTCTGCCCAAAAAGCAAAACATTTTGCTCAGAAAGAAGAAAAATAAAAGGAAACAGTGGAACAGAATAAAGAATTTAAATCCATAAATATATACTGTACCTAGAAACTAAACCTGAATGTTTTCTGTTCTGTCCCTCTAAACCTCACAGTGTTTAATCTACTTAATTCAAGAACCCTTGACTATTCAATGAGACCCCTGAAAGTGTGTTAATAAGGCCATCATGAGTCTCCAGAAAAGCTTCAATGCACCTCACACCTACAAGACCTGGAGCTATACCGGAGTGATGAACAGCATGCTTTCAAAAGATATTCATTTAGTTAGTGTATCGATGCTGAAGGAGATCTACAAACTCTTCCATAAGTGCTCATTTAGGTCCAGATCTGGGGTCTCTGAAGGCCGTAGTGTTATGTCGGCAGAGTCGTTATGGAAGAGACAACACGCTTCGGGAGGAAGTGATCAGTCAGAAGAATGTAAATAAACTGTGCTCATATTTATAGAATTTTAGAGTGGAAGTATATGTGTGGGGTTCACTCCCTGTCAGAAAGGACACACACCAAGTCCTAATGTGCTAATGAGTGGAGTAGACATGGAGTCGATTCAATTAAAAGATCAACACACACACACGCACACACACACACACACACACACACAAACAGCTCAGTCAGCATTCCAAATCTAAAGCCGACGAGCGTCTGTGCATGTGTTTCTTTTGCCACAGGGAGTGAGAGATGGAGAGAGATGTGACATCTCACTGCTATCACATCTCATCAAATTAAGGGAGTCCATTCCACTTAAATGAGTTCTGTGAATCTGAAATTGACCATTAATGCAGTGTCATGTTAAATTAATACTGTCATCCAAATTGCTGGTATGAATCTTTCACATTTGAAACGAGAGCGAGAATGACTTATTCATTCCCTTCTCTCTCCTCTGATGTCATCCCCATTAAACATAACCAAGTGAGCTGTCTTCATCTAATTGTATTAGAGCATTAAAGAGGAACTCCACTCAAAAAAAAATAAAATAATAATAAAAATCACCATTCGGTTTGCTGATCCATCCACCAGCTCTGTAAGGCTGCAGATCAGCCCATGTGATCATGTTAGATGTGGACGGAGATCAGTGGAGTGATGTCAAGGGGTTTAGTGAAAATCAGGACGCTGTCACGTTATAGTGTGAGCACATAAATCACATAAAGGATCGATAATTCGAAGAAATATATCAGAAGGTCAGAAGTCTGAAGATTTAAACTTATGTTAAGATTGAAAAGGAGGATTTTTAGGATTTTTTTGTTTGAACTGAATTTTTATTTTTACAGTTCAAACAATACCTCCTTAAATATATGCAGAAATTTCTGGTTGCATCGCTTTTTTTTTTTTTTTTTTTTTTTTTTAAAGAAAAGCTGATCATTTACTCTCAGAAGCACTTTATCTTTGATTAATCTTTGAGTGTGTGCTGCTAATTAAACTCATCTGGAAGAAAGCCAGTCCCAGTAAAATCCACTAGAGGTCAACTGCTGTCCTGCAGGTAAATCTTAGAGAGTTTTTTTTTCTGTTTTTCCTCTTTTTTTTTTTTGTTTTTTTTTTAATTCATCTGTTGTTTTAATGTGTTATTAATATAGACTATATACATCAACCAATTAGCTAAGTTTTAAAACCAAATAAAGGTGTTAAAGTGCAGGTCAAATTACATATGATTGGTTGGTTAAAAGCAAACATCTTAAAATATAATCGACCCTTTTTTATTATTTTTTTTTTCCTAGTACGTTTATTGAAAAAAAAAAATCTTGTTATAACCTGTAATATTCTGGGCTTGTAGAGATTTTTGTGCATGTGACATGCCATCACAGTGAAGTAAGGATTCAATACAGTGCTCCTGGTGTTTATTGCATGCAGAACATGAAACATAGAATCTGACAACAACAAGGTCACGTCCCTTCAACCCCCTCTGTTCTGACTCAAAGAAAAAAAAACCACACAACACAACAAAAGAAAGAAGGTATAATAGGATGAGAATACCCAGAAATATATAATCATGATTATTGTTTGTATTATGATTTGTTGATTATTAGATTTACATCCATTTTACCTCCAATATACAATAATTAAATACAGGAAGTCTTACAAAGTGTAAGCATTATTATGTGATTATATATATATATATATATACACACACATATATATATATATATATATATATAAACTTAGAAAATAAGTGTTTTGTAAATATTTAGATAACATAGCAACACATGCTTTATTCTCTGTCTGAAGCATTTGTTTATATTGGTCTCTTTATATCACGAGTCATATTACAATCAGCAGGTGTTTGTCGCCATCTAGTGGCCAAAGTCATAGTGGCGCAAAATGTCATAATGAACCTTCTTATGGTTTTAGTGTTAAATTCAAGATACTTCCAAGAATATGATAGGTGGAAATATGTCTTTACACATATTTATTCATCCCTAAGATAGGAATAGGAATGAAAGCCTCCTAATTGAATAATACGGCAACCTCACAGAAAATATTAGGGTCATCCTGATTTCCAGAGGATGTAAAAATATATTAAAAAAAAAAGATTAAAGAACAAAAATAACACTGAAACAATCACTAAGATTTCATGCGTGTTTACAGTAATAAGTGAAAGTGCATTTCAGCATCTTATGGTGTAAAATTGTTTGTGCAATTTTAAGTAAACGTGTAACAACATGAAAAAAAGAATACATCAGAAAAATACGACACAAAAATGTCTGTAATCACTATAAAATATACTGTGAAAATTAACATCCTTACATGTGAATAAATTAAAAGAATAAGTAAATATTAAATAAATAAATAAATAAATAAAATTGACATGGGAATAAAACTTGAAATTAAGTAGAAATGAAAGATTAAGCAATCTGTAAAATGCGTCTGTAAAATGACAAAAAAATCAGATTTGCAAAATGAAACATGCCATACTTTAAATATATATATATATATATATATATATATATATATATATATATATACTAAAGTATGTACTATATATATATAGTAAAGAATACTATAAATAAAGTATATAAAGTATACTATATAATATAAAGTATATATAAAATATATTTTATATATATACTAAAATATGTACTATATATATATAGTAAAGCCAATGTGAACAATCATAATTGAACAATTCAAAATATATTCCAAAGACAAATAAAACATTCAAAATCATTTGAATCATCATCAAATGAATCATTTGACACAAAGTGTGTAAAACGACATGTGTGCGTTAATGTTATTTTTCTGTAAGGGCTACTCACCTCCTGGCCTAGTGTTTAGTCTGCAATCCAAAGTGAAATCCAGCAGAGGCGATGAGTTTTTCTGTCTGTTTCACCAGTCAAATCGAATCTGGATTAAAGCTCAAAGCAACACGTGGTAAACACAGGCCTGCTTTCAGAACCTCTACCGCCACGGGCCATGTCTCACAAAACCCATGTACACTTCATCATGCTAAATTTATGAAGAGAAAAAGGAGAAAAAACCCTTTACTGTTCTAGAGAGACGTAACAAATCTTAAGGGCAGAGACAGGCTGTCTGCTCTTATTTGCATGGCGGACGTCACTGAAAGTTAGTGCCACCAGACAAGTTTGTCCGTTCTGATCCGTCCAGCTAGCCGGACCACACTCACACTCTTCCCAAGGCTATGAGAAAGGGATTGTGGGATGGACGTGACCTCCCGCACGAAAAGGACAGACCCACCGGTGAGCTGTCAGTCCACCTGTAGGCACCATGCAGCTCACCAGCACACACTGAATTACCAAGACAGGAAAGATATGTATTTATTTATTTATTTATTTATTTATTTATTTATTTAATTTATTTAATTTAATTTATTTATTATACAGATCTCACATAATGTTACAAATGTCTTCAACACTTCACACAGATTATTTTTCACAATTTTATTTTACATCTACTTTTCACATGTGGTGATTGAACTTCTGTCCCCCCCCCATGTGATTTTCTTACTTATTTTATATTCATAATTAAATTTATTCTTGTTATATGATTGTAAGGATTCATGTAGTTTTGATGTTTTTTTTTCAACGTCTGATTTTTTCACATCATTTATTTACATCTTTATTAATTATTTCTATATTCACATTTTTATTTCTTCACCTCTTTATTTTCTCACCTCATTTATTTATGTTCATACGTTTTCGTTTTTTGCACGTCACTTTATTTCCACGTCTTAATTCTTCAGGTGATTATTTCCCGTCTTTCCACGTGTTTTATTTTTCCTGCATCTAAATCATTGTCGTGTTCAATTTTTCACATACAGGGTGTCACATTTAGCATTATTCGCATTATTTCTATGTTTACTTGAATTCATGTGCAATTTCAGGCCAGAACCTACTAGAATCTATTCACTTAGTTTCCATGACGCTATTATGATGTTTGAAAAACATGATCACAAGCAAGGAAAAAGTTTGTGATTTTCCAACAAAAAAAAAGTTACCAAGTGGAATAAATAAAAAGCTTTGTTTCTTTTCTTCAGCTGCAGTAGAGCGCACATGGGAGACATTTGTAGAGGCCTGTGTGGGTTATTCAATATTGATTGTGGAATTGGACATCACACTGATTTTAAATATTGCAGTGTAGCCTAAAGCGAGTCTCGAGCTATTCCTGGCCTTTAATGCTGCATTGTATCGCTTTGAGTCAAAACAGTCTAATCCAAGGCTGTTTCTCAGAATTTTGAAGAAACCGAAGCAAGCTATTTATTTTACATTAACATTTATATATCAGGGTGTCCACATACGGTAGACAACAAGCTGGAATGGACCAGAAACACTAATGCACCGTATTAGAAATTAGTATTGCGTCAGAGTCGCTTGTACTTCCTCCTGAGACTCAGGTCCTTTAATGTCTGAAGAACCATCTGCAGATGTTCTACCACTCAGTGGTATCTAGCATCATCTTCTGCTGCACTGTAGTGTGCTGGGGTAGCAGGGTGGAGACAGCTAACGCCAACAGGACTTAAGAAGATTATTAGGAAAGCAGGATCTGTCATGGGAGTGGAGACGTGTCTGGTTGAGGTGTCTAGATGCCCCTTTTCCACCAAGGCAGTTTGAGTGCTGGTTCGGAGCCAGAGCCTAATTTATAATCAGTTCTTTCTTTTTTGACACCCAAAAGCACCGGCTCTGAACCAGGAAAAGTGGTTCTTAAGTAGCACCAAAACATTGCTGGTCTAGACTTAAGTACCGCTAGCATCAGTTGCTGTGTTACTGTCAAAAACAAGACAAAAGAGAACGTCTTTAGCTCCATTTTAAAATCATTTTAAATCAGGATTCGCCACGTTTGTATGCCGATGTAGGTTCACAAAGCAATGAGCATTAACAATAAAGCAACATACGTCATTGTTGATGAGGTGTTTGTGTTTGCTGCATAACGTTGTATACAGTGACGTACAGTGACACTTGGCTCTGTGATGGCTCTCTAGCCCATGGAAAGGCAAACCTGTTCGAACAAGCACTAGCACTAGCTCTGAACCAGCACCCGGTTCTTTCTGGTGGAAAGGGGGCATGAGAGGAAAATGCTGAGGAAACTCCTCGACAACACGTCACACCCTCTGCATGTGACACTGGAGTCCTACCACAGAACATCCAGCTCTAGACTGAGATCACCACGAAGACACAGAACAGTGGCAATCAAACTCTATATCTAAGAGCTGACACAATAAACACTGACAGTATTTACGATGACACGGTGCCATGATACACACTATCCCAGTTTCACAATAAGTACAATATGTGCATTAATATCATACCATGTGCAACATCATAGTATGTGCAGTGTGTTAGTTCCCTAGCACCTTTCTGTTCTTTTATTTTTTTGTATATTATTAAAGAATTTTTAGTTTATATTTCATTTATATTTATTTCTCTTGTAATTTGAAGCAATCTGGTAAAAAGAATTTCCTTTGGGATTAATAAAGTTCGATCTTCTATCTTTCTCTCACACACAGACAGACGTTTTCCGTTAGAAGAGGGAAGTAGAAGGTTTACAGGAACTGTACTCAAGAGCATTATTGTTACTGATACTGATCACATACATGACGTGACGTGACATACAGAATTCGTTGCATGCATTTAACCCATCCAAAGTGCACACACACACAGCAGTGAACACACACACACACACACACTGTGAACACACACCTGGAGCAGTGGGCAGCCATTTATGCTGCGGCGCCCGGGGAGCAGTTGTGGGGGTTCAATCCTTTGCTCAAGGACACCTCAGTCGTGTTATTGCCGGGCCGAGACTCGAACCCACAACCTTAGGGTTTGGAATCAAACTCTCTAACCATTAGGCCATGACTTCCCCATACCTGTTTCTAATACCACGACTTCCTAATACCTGTTTTGATGATCGGTCACAACACCAGAAATTGAGACAAACTCCACTAATTACAGCCAGGCTTTAAATACGTGATGCAGACATGAATAACTTTTTTAGCTTTTATTGTAATAGCATTCTTATAAGACTTTACACCTCCAGAGCTACAACACTTTAGTTTACTGATTACATATAAACTACCTTTCCTTGCTACATCTGAGCCCATGTATGTCCTGTCAGGTCGCTACAGTTAGATCACATGATGTGACCCAAACCACTGATTCCTCAGAAATACTGAGATGAATTCATACACTCAAATAGACCAGAGCTGATACTGTAAACTGCTGCTTGTGTTAATCACTGAAAATAAAAGCTGATTCCACTGTTTCTGATACTCTTCCTGGGTACAGGGTACTTACAGGCATGTTGGTATTAAACACCATATTTAATTACAAAACATGGACAATTTTCATTCCTTTATCAAGCGTCCAAACCAGGTTATGATGATCCACATGGACCTGTTAACTGAGTTGAGATACTTCATGGAAATAAGCACCCAACATTTTAGTACCCTGGATGTAGTTGGACCTGCAAAAAAAAAGAAAAAATAATGAAGGAAAAAAAAATAAAATCTAAACTCTGTAGATGTTACCGATCATGTACCCTTAGTGCCTGGTCAAACACTTGGTCGAGCAATGGGAGCGTGAGCGTCAAAATTACCTGTTGAGTTTCTCGTTTTGGGAATGAGCTCCGTCATCTGAGGAGCCGACAGGAAGCAGCATGACATTGCGCCCTGTAGCCTCCTGGAAGGTCAGTGTTACAGGGATACTTCCTCCCTCACGGGTCAGATCAGGCTCAACACCGAAAACTATAAAAAAAAAAAAAAAAAATAAATAAATAAATAAATAAATAAATAAAATTTAAAAAAAAAAAAAAAAAAGAGATAGAAAAACACTTTTTTTTTGCAATATAACAAAAATGCACCTAAAATAAAAATACACCTAAAACACAGCTTTATGCAATATAACAAAATTATCATGTAAAAATTTGACAGATGGACAGAAACAGACTGATAGAATAGTGGGAAACATTGCACTTACAGTACTATTATTCATGTATTCTGACAAGTAACAAAAATAAAATAATGATATTCTTTAAACAATCAGTACCCTTCGTCAGTCGGGGTCTGAAATCAGTACCCTCTGTCAGTCGGGGGTCAGTCGGGGGCCGAAAATCAGTACCCTGCATCAGTCGGGGCCCGAAATCAGTACCCTGCGTCAGTCGGGGGTCCGAAATCGATATTACCCGGCAATCAGGGTCGGAAATTAATACCTTCAGTCAGTCACATTACATATAGTGCACATCTATAGAAAATCCAGATCACCACCACAGACAGACAGGACAGCATGGTTCCTTACCAGTCTTTATGGCTTTTCTACCAGCCATGTAGTGAGGATGGTTAAAATCAGACACCCAGGCCTTGGCTCCATGACCCATGTAAACCTTTATTTTGTTGGGGCTCTCCAGCTCAGCAAACTTCTTATTAATGTGGGAGACGACCTAAGAATCAAACACAAGTCTTTCAGGTAAGAACTCTTAAGAATAATCAGTGTACAAAACAGAAGAAGAGGAAGAGGAGAAAGAGGAAGAAGAGAAGGAAGAAGAGGAAGAAGAAGAAGAGGAAGAAGAAGAACAAGAAGAAGAGCATTTCCTTTTTCTCAGTCTGGAAGAACAACAGCTGAAATTGCATGTCAGTGTTTGGCTTTGTTTGTAACACATCAAGCAATTGAGTTTAAAAAAAAAAAAAAAAAAAAAAAAAAAAAGAAAAGTTATTGACAAATTTGCCTACTATGATCTAAGACAATTATCATCATTTTTTTTTACCCTGGAGGAGATGTTGGCTTTTTTACTATTAAACAGGTTAAACATTAAGATTAATTCAGTTACACTAGTCATTTTTGAGAGGATGTGTAGATATAGAAAAATATACATCTTATATCTTAATATATATTTTTTAACTTGTATATCACTGATTAGCTTATAACTACAATCTTTCTATTTATTAATGAAGGTCACATTATACTTTTTTATCCACTTACAGTTACATGTAGTAGTATCTACAAAACAACATGTCGCTCTCTCAGATTAATCATGATCCTGTTTTTACTGTGTATCTACAGGAAGTGCATCCAGTGATGCAGATGTTTCTATAAAAGCAGGTGCAGGACTGCATTTTCTATATACTTCAAATTGCTGTGATACCATGCGACAATTCCTCAATCTCCACATACTGTACTGAGGATTCATCCAGTGTGGTTTGGTAACTCATGCTAGCGTCTTGGGATAGATAACAAATGGGATAGATTTTGGAGGTAGTACGCATGAGTAGCATAGAGGTGATGTTGAGGTTCTCTTTAGGAGTGACGAGGATGGACAGGATTAGGGACAAACACATCAGAATGACAGCTCAGGTTGGCTGTTTTGGTGACAAGGTCAGAGAGGAAAGACTGAGATGGTTTGGACATGTACAGAGGAGGGAGATGGTTATATTGGTAGAAGGATGTTGGAGATGGAGCTGCCAGGTAAGAGGTCACGAGGAAGGCCAAAGAGGAGATATACGGGTGTGTTAAATGAGGATATGAGAATAAACACCTAAAGAGTTAAGTGGAAAGAAATGATTTGCTGTAGCTACACCTAACGGGAAAAGCCGAAAGAACAAGAACAGTTTAACTAGTTTAAAAATTAAGCACCGTATACCTCCAGCCTCAATTCTACCCAAATCTGTGCATTAATATCTTCTAAATACAAACGTCTGAAAGGTGTAAACGTGAGTCATCAGTATAAAAAGCGTCCTCACCTGTTCCTCCACCACTTTGGGGTCCATGTCCGGCACCAGGCGGATGGAGAACTTCCCGATGACTTTGCGTGGGATGACGGTCTTAGCTCCTGAAGCAGAGAAAGCGCCCTCGATGCCATGCAGTGAAAGAGACGGGTACCTCCAGCGGTGCATCAACACTTGCTCCTACGCAAAAAAAGTTCACCCATAATTAATCTGAAATGAAATAAACCTGTCGACAAAATAACTAGTGTTTTGCGAATAATCAAAAATAAATAAACATTAGCACAAAATTGTACCACAGTCTAACACTAAATATAAACTTTATAAAACGTACAATTTCATTGCTGCCCTTAGCAAATGTATTAGCAACATAGCAGACAACACATGTAACTAATAAAAAAGAATGACTAATAAAATACATGCATGAACTCAGGTTATGATTGGAGCGCATATACAACAATGTATGAATAATACAACATCCGAGCTACAGGTAATTGTATATTACGCAAAACTGATTAAAAGAAACGGTATTTGCCGTCGTATTCTGTCACTCAAACTGCTCGCTGGTGATCTGTTACTTTACTGTTGGTTACTATGGTTTCATTAGTGGTGCCAGTATAGCACAAGATCCCTAATGAATGTTAATCAAAGCAATAATCTGATCACAAACTGGATGCTGTTGGCGCTGTGAGTGAGAATGTGCAGGCAAAAAATTATACCACATTTAAATACCATATCATTCTCATTTGTATGAGGTTAACCCAAATTTGCTGACACTTCTGTTTTTTTGCCAAGGCACATATTTTGGTTATTGTTGGCGTGATGACTTTGTTTCTACAGCGTGTCCGGCAGGAAAGCGTGACGTAGCTGGCTGCTTCCACATTCCTGACCGCTGAATAGAGAAGCCGAGTCCAGAAGAAGACCGGAATAGATAAAAGAGCGAGCATAACACCAAGCCTGCGTGTTCGGAGTTGTTATGCGGAGTCATTTGTTTATGAATTTCTTTGTTGATAACTTAACTTATTGTTATTGTAGCCGGTGTGTGAATGTTGTGCTGTTCTGCTGTCGGAGCTGGAGCAGGTAAGACATGTTACACCACATAGTATCCTTATCTGTCTAGACACCTTAGGTAAGGGGCAGATGCCTCCCCCTTGTACTTAAGTTTAAGAGGGAAGTATAGCGTAGTTATGATTTTGGTTTCACTTTGGTTTCATTTGGTCTCACACTTTTGACGAGTGTGTAACATGGCGTAGTGAACAATCTTTTGGTCACACTTTTTAAATACGAGACAGAGACTGAACCGTGTACTTTAGTGCTGTGCAGCAGACGTTGTGCTCCCACGTCTTTGGTGTAATCCTCCAGATCGAACTCGATCTTCTCATAAAGCTTTCTCTCTGCTTCTGTGAGCTCAGCAACATGATCATACATCCCTGGCACGAGGATCTTCCCCTTCTTATCCACCAAAGAGCCTGAAACCCAAACAAATATCGGAACATTTTCAGAGTTTGTCTCTCTTAGAACTTGTGAGCAGGAACACACTTTTTAAAAGACACACTGACGTAAAATACACACTGACGAAAGTAATATAATAATGTTTTGGTATCTGTTATTGTGATACCACACGTAAGATATCGTGTACTCTTTTGTTCGTGTACTCTCTTGTGTTTTTTGTTTTCTTTCAGCTGTGATTTTCTCTATTTTTGCTGCTCGAACTCACCGATGAGAGCAATCAGATCCGTCATGGCTTCATGGACAGAGCCTCCAAACACTCCAGAATGCAGATCCTTATCGCTGCATTCCACCTTATTCAACAAATATACTGGAATTAGGAAAGGATCTCTGAAGTCTCTTTCATATGGGCAGAGCCGAACTAAAAACTTTTCATACTTGTGTTTGAACAAAAAGCAGTGACTCATCAAACAAACCACATAAAAAACACTGAAGAAAGGATCTCTTCCTCACCTCTAAAAAGAAGTAGCAGATTCCTCTGAGGCCGTAGGTAATGCAGGGCTTGGTCTTGCCCAGCCAGTAGTTGTCTGAAATGCAAACATAGTCCACATCCTTAAAGAATGAGTCTTTGCGTGAGAACACCAAATCATCCAAACCCTCAGAGCCGGACTCTTCCATCCCCTCGAAGCAGAACTTGATGTTGATGGGCAGCTCCTGCAACGCAGAAAAAAAATGAAAACAGGAACTTGTGTATGATATTTTGTCTAAATTTTACTGTAACGTTACGTTTAAATAGTTCCAATTATTCTATATTTATTACACACGTTGCTATTCTGTATTGTTTTAATCCTTGTTAATTCTCAATTCAAGATCAAATTTGAACCCAATTTTCAAACACTGACAATCAGATTTAATATTTACTGGTCAAAACTATAAAAATGTTGATATTTCTTAAATCCACATCTGATATTAAAGTTCATAAGGGTTATAGGTTTGCAAAAAAAAACTGTTTCTATTGAAGCGCTTACAAGTGAACATGCGAAGCCGGTACTGCTATTACTTTAAAGCTAACAACTCTGAACAAAGTTCACATTGCATACTTGATCTTTAATAATTGAACTGAATAACCAGTGATACAGTGAACCTCAGTCCAGGGTAAACGGTTTATTAGAGGTTAGATGATTTTGAAAGACTTCTTTTATTGTCTTTTGTATGGAACAAAGTGCTAAAGGCTCACCTAGACACTCAAATAAAATGCAGTGCCAACAAACAGCAACATAAACACACTTGGGAAAGAAAAAACTATTTTAAAGTGTTTTTTTTCATCTAGTAAAAAAAAATTAGATTTAAAATTTCATTTTGAAAAATTGTTTAACTTCTTAGAGCGCATAATTTATTAAGACATAAAGGCTTTAATAAAGGTTTTTATAGATATTAAATGTCGGTACCTGTCCTATCTTCTGAAACGCTTCAATGACGTTAAACCAGGCGAGAACGGGGCCTTTGTCATCTGTAGATCCACGGCCATAAAGTTTACCTGCAAGACAAACAACATTTTCCTGTCATAAGTAGGCCTACTGCAGAATATAAATTATTAGCAAGTGCAAATGTTAATGTTTTTTCAACATTTTGTTCAATGCCTTGCTCAATAGAAGTCCTGCTCACTAATTTCAAAAACGGTAAAATAAATAAATAAATAAATAAATAATATCACAGGGCTGTTGAATTCTGGACTCTGATTGGTCAGAAGGTGTTGATTCATTTTCTATAAAAGTAGTTATGGCTGACATCAGAGGTTTATATTGCTGGAATAAATTATTGTTTCTATAGTAACAAGTTACATCACACATGCACAGATATTTATAAGAAATATATTTAAAATATATGGTTAAAAGGTAGCACGTGTCCTTCTGTACTGAATAAACAATATAATCCCTGACGAATCACTATGGTATACAAGGGGCGAAGATTTTTATCTTTTATGTTATATGGAAACGTTCAACTTCCGTGTAGTAACAGTAGCTTTTTTCCTTACACACATAAAACAAAGAGCAAATCTAACAACCTCCCTCACAACGTATAAGCATATTGCGCAATTTTGGAGTGGTCACTGTCATGAGATACACGTTTCCTCAATACGGTCACAAGAGCAAAATGGAAACCACTGTGATGGGTTTATTAGCCAGTCAGCAGAAGACAGATCTGTCACAAGACTACTGACTTTCTCATTAGAAGGAAAAAAAAAGGTCTGGTTAGGGTCACTCGATGGATTTTGCTGCATCAGCTTTACATTAGATCAGAGGTGTCCAATCTTATCTGAAAAAGGCCGGTTTGGGTGCTGTTTTTTTTTTTTATCTAATCAAGCAGGAGCACCTGATTCCTGTTAATCGGCTGATCCTGACTCTCAGTGCCTGAAAAAATTAAGAACCTATTTATTGTGTAACTACCTTGAAGTTCATGCTTTATTCATGTTAGCTAAGGTGTCAGTTTAGGGAACTAAAGTGTCAGTGTTATACTTTAATCACAGGCCACACCACTTACTACATGCTAATTATTTTTCTAACTTGAATTTTAAGACACATTAAAACATCTAGTCTAGACTGAAAATTCAGTTCAGCTTACCGTCTCTCTCAACCAGAGTGAAGGGCTCGGAATCCCATCCATCGTCAATATGCGCAGGCTGGACATCCAGGTGTCCATAGATGCACACGGTCTTCTTGCCCGGGTCTGAGCCTAGCCTGCCCAGGATAATAGGAGGAAGAGGAATCTCTTCACCACCTGGCAGCTAGGACAAACACAAACAGAGGACCATGCGTGTGTCAAAACCCAACTTTGCCTTAGCTTCATTTTTAGTTTAAGCAAGATTCACATTGTTTTCAAGACCCCTATAAGGACAACAACAACACAAACATTCCAAACAACAAAAAAAATCTATATTGTTTTGATCACAGATTGAGAAAGTTCATTCAGGGTTGTTTTTCATCTCCACAGTACACCATGATCTCTCCGAGGTTGAATATGCAAAGCAAGTTGAGCGAGGACGACTGAAACCCCACCTGCTGTTTTCCGATGTCCACCAACTCTGTCGTGCCTCCCAGCCTCTCTATGTCTTTGGCTGCCATTTCCATCATGTTCTTGATCTCTCCACGCTTCTCAGGCCAGGCTGAGACACTCTGCACAGCAACCCAGTCAGCCAGGCGCTGCGGTACACAAAACCAGTCCCAGTTAAATATGTTTATTTTACATTCAATCATTATTAAGGTACTGAATAATACCTTGTTTAATAACACCAAGTTTATCTTGATGTAAAAATGTAACATTATAAAAGTTACACATCCATAGAAAATGGATACTGTACTATAAAAAGGGACAAAAATGAAAATTAAAAGCTACAAGAAGTATAAAAAAATTTTTAAAAGATGATATAAAATTGGGTAAATGTCATTATGCATGTGTTTGGTTCTGCTATAGATATTTATACGTGTACTGGTTCAGTTCAACTAGATTCAGTCTGTAAACCATAATGATTTGATGCACACAACACTCAGTTGACTTTAGGAATATGGTTCCATTAAATACGTAATATTTACCTTAACATATTCGTCCTGGTGCTCGTCAACATATTTGAAGAGGGCTGGAAGGTAAGACATGTTGCTGTACTGCTGCACTTCTGTTGCCTGAGTCGAGTCGAGTGTCGAGTCTTTCACCTTGTATCACAGTGACGGACTTTATAACTGCTGACAAATCAATTTTGTTATCAAAGCTGCTAGGTTAAAAGATAACTTTGCACAAAATCCAGGAACGACGAGCATTTATCAATAAGCCAATAATCTCTGATCTAATAAGCATCAGAATCAGAATCGATTCTGAATCCATTCGATTCTAAATCGATTCTGAATCGATTCTGATTCTGAACACCAGTAATACCTCATAATACAAGAGTGACAGTATTTTGTTACAAAGAATTGATGCTACAGAAGAACATATAGCGCGTGCCACGTGAATCCAAATAGAAAATGAACACACGGTGCTTTCACAAATAGATACAAATTAATTTGACACAATTATTACATGTACAAGCGTGTATAATACCTGGATAAATCACTCCTCCGACACACTTTAACTATGAAGAAATGAGTGTGCTATTTTTTTTAGTCTGCATTTCCGTTTCATGCGAGTTCCAAAGACAGCCAATCAAATCGCTTGGCTTAAAATTGACACTTTTGCTGACCAATTAGATTTCGTCTGCTCAGCAGAAGCGTTACGCCTACCACTAGATATCACATGATGATGTTAATATCACATTTTTTATACTAAGAAGTGATTAATAAATTAGAGTTTGAATCATAATCGGGTGCAAAAACGTAAAATAATTTAAAAATTAAACTATTGTCAAAACAAAACTATTCATTCTATTCTATTATGTTCCTCTCTTCACTTTACTGCACTTTGGCACTGTACATTTTTGCAGAGTGTCTCATTTCCTGTTATTTTATGCATTCACTACCTATAGAGGTTTGTGTGTGTGTGTGTGTGTGTGTGTGTGTGTGTAATACAGTTTTCTGTGGTGTCAGAAAAGTACTTCTGATTTCCTGAGAATCTCCTGACTTTCAATCCAAACAGGAATTTAATACAATATATGATATAATACATATGATGGTGTTTATCACATATATTAAAACAAAACCTCAAAAAATCTCAAAACTTTCTGCTAATGTCCGAGGACTTCAGAAATACTCAAATTAACAACCAAACTCATAGCAGTATTATTTCACTCATACTCGCCAGTACAGTATGTGCTCATTCCAAGAACATGCCACTACCTGTTTACTTAAAGATTAACTCCAACAATTTGTTTGTCCAATTTGTTTTGCTTATCATAAAACATATTTAATGTTTATTTGATCGTAAACATTGGTAACACATGTTTATAACTGATCTGACAAGCCAGTACAGATACTAGGCATCATTTATTTACTTAGTCACAATTAGAATTCAACTATAATATGTTTCACCAGCGTTTGGACTGTTACCTTTTTAAAATAAGAGGTAGATATTTTATCATCTCATCTCTTGAACTTGAATGACTGGAAATGTCACTTATGCCAATCATGTAAAGGGGTTGAAATGTTTCCCTAAACTTCATCTACAGAATTTTGGAAATATGTTGTTAGAAACTTCATTTCATTTCATCTTCTACCGCTTATCCGAACTACCCCGGGTCACGGGGAGCCTGTGCCTATCTCAGGCGTCATCGGGCATCAAGGCAGGATACACCCTGGATGGAGTGCCAACCCATCACAGGGCACACACACACACACACTCTCATTCACTCACGCAATCACACACTACGGACAATTTTCCAGAGATGCCAATCAACCTACCATGCATGTCTTTGGACTGGGGGAGGAAACCGGAGTACCCGGAGGAAACCCCCGAGGCACGGGGAGAACATGCAAACTCCACACACACAAGGTGGAGGTGGGAATCGAACCCCCAACCCTGGAGGTGTGAGGCGAACATGCTAACCACTAAGCCACCATGCGCCCTTTGTTAGAAACTTATTTATGGGAATTAATTAGAAAATTTTGGGATATGGTATCACATACAAACATAAATATAAACATTTTATTTGGACACAAGCTGACATGCATGCAATCTAAACAGATCTTTAAAAAAAATGACATTTTGACAACACTGGCTGAGGTGAAATCTATCCACACATGAGATGGTATGCGTGGCATAGTTCGATAGAATAAGATTGGAAAAAAGCTTGTTAAAACACTTACACAATGCCATGCATTAATAATTATTATTGAACAGGGGACCAGAAGTGGACGTTCGGTGAACCTAGGATTCAAACTCACAGCCCTCCGATCAGTAGTTCACGATACCCACTAAGCTACCACATCCCCATGAAACTATTCTATTAGATATAACTAAAGAATACAATGAAGGATCTGCTCCCTGGGATAGCATGCCAATACCTTTATTTTCTAGTCCTGCTTGGAAAAAAATGTAATTGAGACTGGGGTTGTGTGGTAGCAATGTATAATGCATCAGTATGTTTGTTTTTAACACAGGACTTCTGCTGTACTTTACTTCTATGAGTAATAATAATAAGGCTGTTACCCATATTTACTGTATGGTATGTAGCATCCAGAGGTCTTTTTTGCCTGATTTCAATTTATAGCTTATATTTTATAGCACAGGTTTTTAGGGTTTTTTAGGATGCTATGGTGAAAGTGGCCATAGAAAATATAATCTGGTCCTATTCTAAAAACTTTGGGGCAGCTGATAAAGGTACGGACCTTATTCCGTAATTATCATTTCTCCACACCATTATGGAATAAACATGTTGGACAGCCATTTACGTATCCTGCCTAGAGATTCAAAGGAGTGAATGGCTGCAGTTTGTAACGAACACTGCATGTTATATTTTATTTTTATTTTTCTTTTATGTTCTTTTAACATTCTCTGTCTAAATATCTAATTATGATCATAGTTTAAAACTGGGGTCGTATGATCGTTTTCATTGACATGACATGAACCTTGATAATGACTGTTCTGTTTCCTATTTCTGAGGAAAGGTAAATCATATCTAAAACGGATGTGCTGAAAGTCTATTGTGTGTGAAAGTGGAATTCCCAGACAGGATCTTCCTATTCTTATGATTTAGGGTTAAGTATTAAATTGTTAAGATTGGAGAAGCATAAAAAATTATGCCTTTATTTTCCGGTGGAAGTGGTCACTTCCATGATGACTCCACATCCACTGAATGGTTTGATGAAAATAAAAACGATGTAAATCATATGCCTTTAATGCCTTTGGCTTTTACACTCACCAGTTCTCAAAGCAGTTGAACAACCATTGGATACTTTGGCACAACGTGTCACAATGATAAAAACACAAACTGAAGGAACATTATAAGAAAGTGGAAGGAACAATGCTGATAGCTTCAATGCAGTCTCTGAAATTTGTAGTGCTGCAAATCTTTCTGGTTGATCAACAGACGTAAGATGACTGATGAATCGGGAGACTAAAATCCATGGTATAAGAGAGAGTTTGTTGTGCACACAAAGACACCATGGGCAATCCATAGCCCAAACATGTTGAAAACAGTTTACAGTTTGCTCTATTTCTAGGTCCCTGTTTAAAAGTAAACAAATCTGTGATATTAACCATGTCAAGTGCAGATTTTATTCATCTTTAATCTCTTTTATTGAAGCATGTTTTCAGAAAACTACTATATTGTAGTTGATGAAAAGCCTAATCCATTTCCATTGTGTTTTGTTGACTTGTATTTTGCTTAAAAGTTGTTTTATTTTATGAAATGGCCAAGCAATGTCAAGCTTCTAGCAAGGAAAACAGATCCAATCACTCTGGTCTCTTTCTCCTCATCTATCTCTCACCTGTTGTCCGTTTATTATTAGAGTGGGCATTTTCTTTGGTCTACCAACACCATTTTCTGTTGCATTGGGCAGTTCCCAAAGACACTGGACAATATATTTCGTGATCATTTTATATTGTTATAGAATTATAGCAGGCACAGGGATGGAAGAATGAAGGAAAAAATGCATAGTATGAGAAAAATACTGCCAAAACAAGCCAGATTGTTGAAATGTCTGATACTAAATACAATGTCAGTCAAAATGTATTTTTCACTCACTTATCTTTGTTAACTGATTTATCAAAATCAGAATAACTTGGCTGATCAGTGGAAAAACATGTAGCATGCATCAAATCTGTAGATATACTGTACAGGCCAACAATAGTGCAGACACAAATACTATACAATAAACAATAAACACGAAATAAAATCCACAAGAAAACAATGATACAATACAGAATGCTTGATCACAATAATGAGTTGTATTGTTTTCCTGTCGGGAGTTTCTGAAACAGCTCACTCCCAAAGTGAGTTTGGTCAGTGGAGATTTTGCTTCTTTTCCCTGATGTCCTGATGCTCCCAAATCATCTGAAGCACTAAAAAAATTTGTACTGCTGTCATGCTGCAGTCATTGTCGCCCGGATACATATAAGCAGCCAGGAACAGCACCAACTCGAATCAAAATACCCCAACCAGGATAAATGGAAAGACATGTTTCTGTATAAAACCGAGTTAAAATTGTTCACCTGTTTATTTTCCATGGCTCTAGCCAAAGGCTCAGCTGCCACTGCATTATGCTGCCTCTCGATCTGATGGTTCCCTCAGTGTAATGCAGACCCTGCTCAGAGTCTCCAACAAAGACAATCGTCTTACAGCGGACGAGGAAAAGTCCTCATTTTTCTCATTTCATCTTCTACCGCTTATCCGAACTACCTCGGGTCACGGGGAGCCTGTGCCTATCACAGGCGTCATCGGGCATCAAGGCAGGATACACCCTGGACGGAGTGCCAACTCATCGCAGGGCACACACACACACTCTCATTCACTCACGCAATCACACACTACGGACAATTTTTCAGAGATGCCAATCAACCATGTATGTTTTTGGACCGGGGGAGGAAACCGGAGTACCCGGAGGAAACCCCCGAGGCACGGGGAGAACATGCAAACTCCACACACACAAGGCGGAGGTGGGAATCGAACCCCCAACCCTGGAGGTGTGAGGTGAACGTGCTATTCACTAACCCACCATGCCCCCCAGAATTACTGTCTCGCTACTGATAATTATTTAAGGTTCCCAGTGTTTCAGAAAACCATCAGCTTTTGCTGGTCTTTTAAAGTTTAAACTGTGGAATGAATATTGTCAATTCAAATGACAGATGAATTGGTTTATTTAAAAACAAGCAAGCAAATTAAAAAGGCAAAATTACCTTCATATTATTTATCAAGTCTTTTAATTTAACATGAATAAGCTAAATAACACAGCATAATTAAATTCAGTGCTATAACATGTTTTAATAGTCACTTGTTGTCATGCCTATTTGCCTTAAATTGCTTTTAAATAGCTCTGAAAACCTTTTTTTAACTATGGGGGAAAAAAAAAAAATTATTCATACCCTGGCAGAAACCAACACACAAACCATTTGCATCACCTTGTTCCTGATTCTTTAGAAATAACCTTTATACTAAAATAAAAGGTGCCATTTTTTATAGGAGTAAATGCTTAATATATCCAGAGAGATCTAAGGCTCTAAGTGTTCTGGAGACTGAAAGGTGTATTCCTCAGTTTAATTTAACAATACAAACCTATTTGCCTTGGCATATGTCTTCTGTGGAAGTTGTTCTTTAATATATAACATCTGTTACCTGTGTATATTTAATGTCATTCTAGCTATGTTGCTATCAATATGGTTAAGTTATTAGAAAGAATGGGATGTGTTTCAAACCTCGTCGAGAGAATTTGGCTGCGATAAAGGCTGAGAACATTATGCTGTAGTTACTGAAACCACAAGGTATCAGTCATATGTAACCACAGCTTTGCAGCTGCAGGAAGTTAACTGCAACCATATAACCATATATAGAATTATTAACCTTTAGAGATGAGGAACAAACATGTTTAACACTCCAAGTGTCGCAGCGAGAAATGTTACTTGATTTGGACGATGTAAGGTCCAAAGAGGTCAGAATTCACGACAAAATCCAATTTACAATGTCATAAAGTATAAAAGACCAGGGAAATGTTATCTAAGTGTGCATTCTATTGTAGGCAGGCTCAGTGCGTGTTATACTCTGTATGCATCAGAAAACAAACACAGGCATACACTTGGAGAGTGTATCTTGGTCTGTTGTTGTCTTTGCATTCTAATTACTTTTACTTATTCTAATACTGTTTGATTATTTAAAGGAGATTTTTATTTGTAATTTTCTTTTATTTTACTTTACATATATTACACACATTTATCTGTATTACACTGCTTTTAATAAACACAAGGCCTCCCGTTGTGAGGACCCTGAAAAGACAAGAAGGTCTAAGTCTGACTCCTTCATCTAAAGATTCAAACAATAGATTAGGTAGAAGGACTTGAAGAGGAGGGGGCACGGTGGGTTAGCACGTTCGCCTCACACCTCCAGGGTCGGGGTTCGATTCCTGCCTCCACCTTGTGTGTGTGGAGTTTGCATGTTCTCCCCGTGCCTCGGGGGTTTCCTCCGGGTACGCCGGTTTCCTCCCTGGTCCAAAGACATGCATGGTAGGTTGATTGGCATCTCTGGAAAATTGTCCCTAGTGTGTGATTGCGTGAGTGAATGAGTGTGTGTGTGTGCCCTGCGATGGGTTGGCACTCCGTCCAGGGTGTATCCTGCCTTGATGCCCAATGACGCCTGAGATAGGCACAGGCTCCCCGTGACCCGAGGTAGTTCGGATAAGCGGTAGAAGATGAATGAATGAATGAATGAATGAATGAATGAACTTGAAGAGGATCCTTTGTTAGGAGACCGAGGGACTTCGAAGGACACCTGTGTTCAAGGTAAGACCAACTCTGATAGTTGTTCTTGTGTTTTCAAAACTAACCCGTGCAATCTAGGACACATTCCGTAGTGGGATTGTGGAAGGGTTTCCTATGCAATCTGAAAACAAGTGTCACTAAGGGACACGTAAGTCAGTATAAATTACTTCGGTGTGTGTGTGTGTGTGTGTGCGCACGCGTGTGTGTGTTCATGGCATAGACAAACTCCTCTTCACCTGGCTGCAGAGAATGGACCACTTTGATGTAGTGAAGCTCTTTCTAAAGTACAGGCATGATTTATCGTCACTGGACAACGTGGAGGGAGCCACATGCTTCAGCATCGCTGCAGCTAAGGGCAGTGTGACCGTCATCCAAGAACTGCTCACATTCAGCCAGGGAGGTCTCCTCCGAAACAAAACAAGTTCAGTAGGCACAAAGGTCAATGGTTATTTAAAAAAAATTGTCTTGGCAGGACATACACTGTATATACACTATAAACTATGCCATATGTATATCCTATCCTCATTCATAGGTTCTGGTGAATGGTTGTAAACTGGCAGACCACAGATACAAACATAAAAACTGCAATACAACCAACAAACCTATGTAAAAGCTGCCTGCATTACATTGGCTCCAATGTTCATTGCAAACCGTCTGAGCTTATGCAGCAGATTCTCTGTTGTGGCTTTTTTGAGGCCAGTCACATGCATTTATATATAAGTCCTTAAGACGTTTATTTACCATTTTAGGAAGGAGACTGAAAGTAGTATCAAGTGTATCTGTGTAACATTCATAATGTATTCAAGACAGATGTCTTTACGGATTTATCTATAACATGACGTGCTGCATATTTGTCTTTTTAACTGTAAGAGATGTTGTTGAGGGACTAACCATAAAATACCTCACCCCCATCCCTGTTGCAGCTTATGCTGAAGTGTCTCGTTCTTTACATAATACGTAACAAGTGTATGTCTCCACAGGTTAACAGCTCATCTCCTCTGCACTTGGCTGCTTCAGGGGGTCACACAGAGGTTGTTATGGCTCTTTTGGAGGCTGGGGCTTCAGCTACAGAGGAGAACTTAGTGAGATCACTAAATCTCAATACCTCAACACAGTATTATAACACAGTCCAGATGCCTAAACAGCATTACAGCACAACGCAAACACGCATATAACACATCTAAATACAGTGGCTTATACAGTACTGCACTTGACCTTGCCAGTTATAAAACCGCAATATATTGGTGCTTGACTACAGGAGGGAATGACCGCTATCCATCTGGCTGCCAGGCATGGACACATACATATCCTGGAGGTCCTGAAAGCAAATGTCTCTCTGGAGATCACCAGCCCCAAGTTGCCTTCCGTGTGTGTGTGTGCGTAGGTTTGTTGGGTGGTTTTGGGTGGGTGATGAGGAGTGGATGTGTTTATGGAGTAATACTGTGGATTCTGGTTCATTTTGACACATTCATTGAGAACTGAAAAATCAGAAGGTGTTGAAGACAGATAGCAAATTAAATGCTTATTGTGTTATTTATTTTTACACATTCATGCATGTGTGTAGACTGGACTAACAGCCCTACATGTGGCAGTCTGCTTTGGAAAAGTGGACTTTTGAGGGAGATTCTGAACAAAGTACCAGCCACAATCTGCAGTAAGCCACCCAGCAGAGACGTCACAAGGAAACACCAGCTGCCCACTGAGGTGTCCCTAATTTGCACCAACATCACACACACACACACACACACACACACACACACACACACACACACACAAAATCTAATTAGTTTCCACAAACAGCTTAAGGCAAACAAAGGGAAAGTCCAAGTACAGACAGTATAAATACAAACACTGTGTAAATTGCACAGTTTGTGTGAAGGAAAAAGAGGATTATTGAGTTTACAATGTCTATAACAGAACACACGAATTGAAGATGCTATAAATCAGAAATGTTGTGTACACCACAGTGAACTTGTTTACATGCATGGACTAAAAAGAGGACAATGTCAAATGCATAAATCTTTTTGGCTAGTTTTGTGTGTTTAGTCTCATAGGATTTAAAAAAAAAATCTGGTCATTTTTAAATATCTAAAATATGTCATACTATCTATTATATGAATCTATAATTTGAACTAGATAAAAGCTTAGCTGTGACGATCTTTAACAAACAAAAAAAAATAGAATAGCAGACTAATATGTCTTGGTTTTAGTATGCACTGACATTGTCCTTAGAGCGCATACACAGAGTTTGTGTTGTAGTGTGTAGTTATACTATATATATATATATATATATATATATATATATATATATATATATATATATGTATACATATATACTGAATCAGAATCAGGCAGGGTTTAATGTCAGATAATGGAACTGTATTCATTTTTAGGCATCGTATTCTTGCCTGTCCTATTCAAGGGTTGTAAATGGAAACCAGTACATGGAAAGAAAAATCTTTGTCCATATTAAGATTCTGGTTTTCTACCCTTTATGTATATGTGTAAGTAGTTTGGTTACACTTAGCAGCTCAGTCGGGACATGAGAATGTGATGTGCTTATTGCTGAACTTACCTGGAGTCCTGGCTGATGCTGAGGTAAAAGCTTGCCTAATCTTTTTCAAAGTGTACTACAAATGGTTTCATTTTTTTAATGTGGTAAAATGTTGTTCTTAAAATGTTAGTTTTATTTTATTTATTTTTTTATTTCTGTTCTACTTTTATTTTAACTGAAGGCAAATTAATATTTGAAAAAATAGATTTTATTAAATAATTCCCTCAGGAATAATTAAAACAAAATCTTAATCATTACTAGCATTTATAAAATAATTATATTTTAAAACGATAAATTGATAGTTGTTGAATTTCTGTGTCCTACTGTGTATTGCAGAAAAAGCACCTACCAATTAGTTGCATGCAAATTACTTTATTAACTCATGTGTTTTTCAACTCATGTGAAATCATTAACACTATGTATGTGTGTTCCAGTGTTTTACCCTACTGTACCTGGTAGCTCAAAGTGGTCACACAGCTGTGTCGGGCTGCTGCTCAGCAAATCCAGTTCTCTAAACAGATTAATTTAGTAGTTAAATCATGTTTTTTCCAATTGAGACAACTCACGAAGGTGAAACCTTTCTTGTCCTCTAAAGACTTTCAAAGAGTTGTGCATATCTTCATTTCAAGTCACCTTGATTATTGTAACAGCCTTTATTTAGGTATTAGTCAGGCCTCTCTCTCCAGACTGCAAATGCGGCAGCTCGCCTATTGGAGGGCACACGAAAGCGGGAACATATCACTCCCATTCTCGCGTCTCTTCACTGGCTACCTGTCCATTATACAGTAGGATTCATTTTAAAATTTTGATGCTTGTTTTTAAATCTCTTTATGGTTCAGCGGCAAGTTATTTATCAGATTTGATTAATTCTTTATATTCTGTTCTATGTTTATGTTCTGTAAAGCTGCTTTGAGACAATGCCCATTGTAAAAAGCGCTGTACAAATAAACTTGAATTGAATTGAATTAATCTGTACACTTCTTCAAGAGCACTAAGGTCTGCCGACCGTTTGCTTTTAGCTGTTCTAAGGGTAAAACTGAAGAGTAGGTGGGACCGAGCCGAGCCTTTGCAGGAGCGGCCCCGAAGCTCTGGGGCAGTATGCCTCTCTACATCAGACAGGCTCAAACACTTCAAGGTCTTCAAATCTGGCCTAAAAACTTATTTTTACAGTCTGGCGTTCGATGCCATGTGAGAGCTTCTTCTTTTATTGTTTTATTGTGTCTTAATGTGTTTTTCTTTTATGGTGCTGACTGTCTGTATTAATGGACATTAATCCTTTTTGTATGTACAGCACTTTGACAAACACTTGTTGTTTTAAAAAAAGTGCTTTATAAATAAACTTTGACTTGACTTGACTTGACTCTATCCAGTTCATTGCATCTCCAGGATCAGCAGGGACGCACTTGCCTTCACCTTGCATCTGCCCATGGACACACTGCACACGCCAAGGGACTGACATTAACCACACAGATAAGATGAGAGGGTACCATATACTGTACATATATACGGAGTTGGATATGAGCACTTGACCCTCTCATATACTCATATACATTTACTGTGTGTGAGCATTGTGCATAGTTTTAATCTATGTGTGCTGTTAAGATCAAAATGAATCATGATGGTTAATGATTTTAAGAATATACACAGGAGACACATGCATGGGATTAGTTGATTGGATCTGTTTGATGCTAGTAATTCATACTTCAAGTTTCTGAATGAAAAATAAGTTTTGCATATGCATTTTACACTTTACATTTTAATCTCAGTATCCAAATTTGGGTGGCTTATTTTTTTTATTTCAGATGAGATGATTGATCAGATATGTTCAGGCATACTATGTAGATCAATAGTGGAGTAAATTTTGTAACCTTTTAGCCAGCTGATGAACGTAGGGTTAAGTAACAAAGCAGCATGTATGTCTAACCTGTCTCATTGTCCCAGAGGGGTATTACTCAGCTAAAACTCGTTGGCTGGAGGTGGTGCAGTCCCTGGTTGAGTAGAGGCTGAGTGTCACACTGGCCACACATCAGTACATTATGCTGGCAAGGAGGATGTGGTAGCTGGGGGATGTGGTAGCTCAGTGGTTAAGGCGTTCGACTACTGATCAGAAGGTCATTGGTTCGAATCCCAGGTCCACCAAGTTGCCACTGCAGGGCCCCTGAGCAAGGCCCTTAACCCTCAATTGCTCAGGTGTATAAACTGAAAAATGTAAGTCACTCTGGATAAGAGTGTAAATGTAAATGTAAAGGAAAACCACCTCCAGCTTCCTGCTCTGGCGGCCAGGCAACAATACACTAAAGCTGCTGGATAACAAGAAGGTCCTTTACACACTGTCTTTGATCTTTATGTTCAATACTCTCTGCCATCTCCAGTTCAATTACTGAGATTTTAAAAGCAGGCTTTTCTGTAGACTTTCATACTCATTTACATGTGAATAGAGTTTTTTTAGTCTGAAGACACTAGAGGGCAGTGTTTCACAAGACGTGGCATATACAGTATCTACATTATATTTAGTCAAGTTTTCATTTCTTGCCCTGTCAAAATAAAACAGTAAAAAACTCAAGTATACACAAGTTTACATATATTGCTTTCTAATGTATATGATGGGGGGCACGGTGGCTTAGTGGTTAGCATGTTCGCCTCACACCTCCAGGGTTGGGGGTTCGAGTCCCGCCTCTGCCTTGTGTGTGTGGAGTTTGCATGTTCTCCCCGTGCCTCGGGGGTTTCCTCCGGGTACTCCGGTTTCCTCCCCCGGTCCAAAGACATGCATGGTAGGTTGATTGGCATCTCTGGAAAATAGTCCGTAGTGTGTGATTGCGTGAGTGAATGAGAGTGTGTGTGCCCTGTGATGGGTTGGCACTCCATCCAGGGTGTATCCTGCCTTGATGCCCGATAACGCCTGAGATAGGCACAGGCTCCCCGTGACCCGGGGTAGTTCGGATAAGCGGTAGAAGATGAATGAATGAATGTATATGATGTTTCAGTTTGTGTTTGATCTGATGTTATGCGGTGGACTAAATGCTAACATCACCTTGAAAGAGCTGGGGCTATATTTAGCAGCTCCTCTGGTTACAGCTGTGCATCTGTCCCAGGCCCTAAGCTTGGCCTGTCTAAGGGAGGAGGCACACTTTGTTGACCTGCAGTCTGCTGCACACTACTGTGAGATCATGGCCTCCGACCTCTTAAAACTGGCCTCCATTGCTGAAGGTCTGAATGTTGAAGCAGTGCTCAGGGCAGTTGACCACTGGGGAACCTTAATCTTGGTCCGTCTGATTAAAGGAAAGCAAAAACATGCAATGCCAATACCAGCATTGCAAATGTACCTGACCAAGGTGTGGGATGGAAGTCTGCAGTGGAAATCTTGGAAGATTTTGCTGCTGTTCTTTTGTATGCTATCCTGTCCTATTCTCTGGCTGGCCCTCTCACTTCCACCCAAACACAAAATATGTACATATACTGCCAGCTATAAGTGAAAAAAAAATATAAAGCTTGCTCAATGTAATAATTATTATTTTTATGTTATCACCACATTTAGATGTTCTCACTGAACACAAACCACTCCCACTGCCAGACATAGCACTGATTTATTCAACGGTTTATAAAAGTAACATTAATAAAACATCATATTACTGACTGATTGTTTTAAGTACACTGGATCAAGAAAATGAATAACTATAGTTAAATCTAAAAAAAAAAAATCTATTCATATTCAAATTCCTGTAACAATACAAGAATTTGTCATATAATGCCTTTTTAAAAGCTATTTCAAACTCTATGGACAATAAACCCCAGTATCTTAAAATGTATCACACGTATTCAATCTTTTCCTGTCCTGTTCTTCTGCCATCTTTTTTTTTTTTTTGGTTATGCGAGACAAAAGACCTGTTTATGTGAGACAAAACAGGTGTCTGCAAGTGTCCTAAATCCTGCCTTAACATATAAGATTTCCTGCGGTGTTATCCATTCTCTTAGGCCCCTACACAGGACATGCTTTCTGATGAAAGCTGAATGAAAACACAATGTTCTCAGCTCCTTTAGTGATTAATGACACAAATGTTAAAACAGTTCATAAGTAACCAGTTCAGGCACTCTGTGGAATATAACTCTGGACAGGGAGGTGAGCGTTGGTGCAAACATTGATAATAAACTGCATTTTTTACTTTTATGAGAAATAGAGTTCTTACCGTAATCGCCCTTTTTAAATTGCAAAGTAAGTGCAAAATACTTCAAACCACTTTTTCTTTTGGATATTAAATGATGCCTGTTTAAATAAAGCGATTATTTAATGTGTTCTGTTTGCATTTTTTTAAATTTACAGCTATGACTTCAGGCATTTATGTATTTTGCTTCTGTTTTAAAACTGTTTGGCATTTATCAGCACAAAATCTCTCTCTCTCTCTCTCTCTCTCTCTCTCTCTCTCTCTCTCTCTCTCTCTCTCTCTCTCTCTCTCTCTCTCTCTCTCTCGCTCTATCTCTCTCTCTTTCTCTCTCTCTCTTTCTCCCTCTCATTAAATCAGCATGATGATCGGTCACTATGAGTACCTCATCATGCCATACAGTCTCACCAATACCCCATTTGATTTCTACTTCTGTGGCATGTAGTTGCTGACCTGTTTTCTCTCGGACTGGTTTGTTGCATGAGTGCAATATTAACCAGGTTCCTAAAACATTAACCATGTATCAAGCCGAGAGGAGTCATTTACAGGCCTTAAAGGTTACATCCCGAACACAGAGGACGTACACAAGGAAGATCCATCAATCCAAGCAGTGTTAGAATGGACGTTCTTCAAAACCGTCAAAGAGTTTTTCAGCATTTCCACAAATTCACAAGTTCACAAGTTCACAAACGACATGAGAAGATGTTTTACCCTACTTCTCATGGGTGCGTAATACTGATTCTTCAGGTTAACACAATATCATTTTAAAGTAACATGACTTCAGGCAATTTCTGTTTCTTTCAACATCAAAATTTTTGGCATCTGTGGCACTTGTGGTCAAAACCACAAACATCCTCACTTCTTATGTTATTATTATCTATTATTCTTATCCTTATCCTGGATCGTCTTTTAAAAACCTTTCCGAAGATGGTGGATGTCTACCTGAATACCAATAAGCCTAACACTTCAGACCCATCACCTACAGATACCCTGAAATAGCAACAGATAGAGCCAAGAATCTGCAGAAATCTAGTTGGAGATACTGAACCAGATGTTCTGCTTTTTCTTTCTTTTCAAATAATAGATATTTTATGCTGTGAGTAGTTTTATTTTTCAGTTTGTAACCCTTCATCTCCAGTTTC
Organism: Tachysurus vachellii; assembly: GCF_030014155.1. Classification (NCBI taxonomy): domain Eukaryota; kingdom Metazoa; phylum Chordata; class Actinopteri; order Siluriformes; family Bagridae; genus Tachysurus; species Tachysurus vachellii. Next base: position 12,978,035 of record NC_083480.1, read on the forward strand.
CATTCTTCTCATGAATCCACAGCTGCGTGTTCCTGCTGTTGACAAACGGATTCATTTACCAGCTTCAGCTCCCACCACAATATTTTACTCACCACATTTCATATTTATTTTAACTGCACTATACTAAAGCACTTGTGCCACCTCTTTCAACCCTTACAGTCAGTTGTCCAGCTTGAGAAGTGAGTAACTATATATTGCAGTGGGAGGTGTTTGTGGTCCCAAGGCCAATTCATGACCTGTCAAGCGCACATTGGATCCTTGGTTAAAATTGGATTGTCATCATCTGCAACCAGGAATTCTATCCCATAACCTATCCTAGACAGTTCAATCCGGGGACTCGTTTATCAAGTAATAATTGTTTTGCCAAACTGGATCTTTCACATTGTTGTAAAGTATCTCTTATTTCATGTATTTTAGAGCAGTGGTCCCCAACTTTTTTTCACCGCGGACCGGTCAATGTTTGATCATTTTACCGCGGCCCGCTGGGGGTGGCGGCTATACAATTAAATTAAAATTAATAATTTTAATTTAATTGTATTTAAACATGCCTTTTTCACTACAACTCTAAATCAATGAGAACATCTGGGGTAATAGGAGACAATGACACCCGAAGTGTGTTGCTTCACACAGATAGCATGTCGGAAATGGCAATAGGGATTTAAGTGCTGTGGTGGCAATCTCAGGGTATTCCGCCATGACTTTAATCCAGAACACCGGCAGAGTTTCTAACTTTCTAACGACGTCTGTTTCGTACTCATTTTTGCTAATTTGTGGGTTAAATTTGAGCAAACACAATATACATGTACACCAAGCACTGTTAAACATGAGAAAGTACCGGTGAACAGAGAGAAGAGCGATACACACCTTCTCTCCACCAAAGCTACAACGCCACTGCCGCTTGCAGCCGCTCAGCTCCAGATGTCTCCTAAACCCGACCCGATATCTTGTATATGTGCGGTATTGGTGCGGCTTTAGGTGACGTCTCTCAGCTCCCGGTTAACCTCTCGTCCATGGAAAGTCACACAAACCCGAGAGAGATACACCACAGTAAATAAAATGGAAATAATTTAATGTTCCTTGGGCGGCCCGGTACTATTTGGTCTACGGACCGGTACCGTTCCGCGGCCCGGGGGTTGGGGACCACTGTTTTAGATGATCCATTTTATCTTACTCATTGAATTAATTCACACTCATAAGCAGTATTTAATGAATATCAAATACACTTTTGAATATTTACAAGGTTTTCTCTCAATATAATGCAAGTATGACCGTGACCTCATTGCTTCTCTCTAATTAAGGCCATGGTGTTAACAAACTTGCTGTTAGCATAGCTAAGTGTGTGCAAGAAAGTGAATGTTACAATAAAAAAATTTTTAAAGGGAGCTTAAAAAGCCAGAGCTGAAATATACTGGCTTTCTGGGCTCTGTCACAGTGACACATGTTTAGAACGTGAGGGCCAAAAGGTCCAATCCAACACGAGTCAACTTTACAGTCATAGCAACAAGACTGGAAGTGGTAGAATTACTGTATGTTTGACAAATCCTGTCAGTTTTATACAAGGCATTTGTTTACTTTCGGTGGTGTGAACTGAGCCTACAGCACCCAACGTATGGGGTGTCATGGTAAAAAGCCCTTAAAGTTTTCACAAGGATGAGTGAAGATGAAGACAAGCAGGATGCAAGACCACCCTGATCCTGTTTAGGCCAATCACTCTCTTGCTCTCCATGTGTGTCGCACCAGAGTGGTGAAACATGACCTTTCAAAACAACAGCCACGCTTAAGCCCTGTAACGAAAAACAGGGAAGAGAGAATTATTTTGGATCATGTCTCCAATTCTGTCTCAACACTGCATCTGGGAGGTTGAAAGCAGAGATTTATAGAAGCAGAAGTGTAAAATTTATGCACCTCATGATACTTTTGACTCTAAATTTTCTATGTCGTTATAAATTAATCTTCCATTACAGATTAAGTTTTGTGAAAATCTGTGAGAACAGTGTACAACCAAATGAAGTGTCTAACCCTTATGGTGTAATAAAAAAGAGAACAGCAACAAAAAAAATTACTACCTGAGCAGATGGGACTGTTTAACTGATGGAAGAATTTATATATAAAGAAAAAAAAGCAGCTAAGATATTGCACTTACAGTTGTGTTCAAAATTATTCAACCCCCAATGCTGTAAATGGTTTTAGGGAATTTAGTGTACATTTGTAATTGTATTCAGAATGAAATCCTACAAGGACTTCTTAAAGAACCATATGCAACTAAAATGACATCAATTAGTTTTGTAATACAGTAGTAAATGTTTCTTTTGTGAATTCTTCATTGACATAATTATTCAACCCCTTAAAGACTACCACTCTGAAGAACAGAGGTTCAATGAAGTGTTTTCAATCAGGTATTGAAAACACCTGTGGATATCAGGGAGCAGCAATAAAGCCTAATAAGCACCAATTAGGCAGCTTTAAAATGACTGTGATACTCAGCTCCTTCTAGACATTTACTGGTGTGGTTACAAACATGGTGAGGTCAAGAGAATGGTCCAGGAAGACAAGAGAACAGGTGATTACTCTTCACAGGAAGGGCAATGGCTATAAGAAGATTGCAAAGATGTTAAACATACCAAGAGACACCATAGGAAGCATCATTCGCAAATTCAAGGCAAAGGGCACTGTTGAAACGCTACCTGGTCGTGGCAGAAAGAAGATGCTGACTTCGACTGCTGTGCGCTACCTGAAGCGTAGAGTGGAGAAAAGTCCCCGTGTGACTGCTGAGGAACTGAGAAAAGATTTGTCAGATGTGGGTACTGAAGTTTCTGCTCAGACAATACGGCGCACCCTGCGTAATGAAGGCCTCCATGCCAGAACTCCCAGGCGCACCCCCTTGCTGTCCCCAAAGAATAAGAAGAGTCGACTGCAGTATGCCAAAAGTCATGTGGACAAACCACAGAAGTTTTGGGATAGTGTTCTGTGGACTGATGAAACAAAATTAGAACTGTTTGGGCCCATGGATCAACGCTATGTTTGGAGGAGGAAGAACAAGAAAAGAACACCTTGCCTACTGTGAAGCATGGCGGGGGGTCAATCATGCTTTGGGGCTGTTTTGCTTCTGCAGGTACTGGGAAGCTTCAGCGTGTGCAAGGTACCATGAATTCTCTTCAGTACCAGAAGATATTGGATGACAATGTGATGCAGTCCGTCACAAACCTGAGGCTTGGAAGACGTTGGACCTTTCAACAGGACAATGATCCCAAGCATACCTCCAAGTCCACTAGAGCATGGTTGCAGATTAAAGGCTGGAACATTTTGAAGTGGCCATCGCAGTCACCAGACTTAAATCCGATTGAGAACCTCTGGTGGGACTTAAAGAAAGCAGTTGCAGTGCGCAAGCCTAAGAATGTGACTGAACTGGAGGCTTTTGCCCATGATGAATGGGCGAAAATACCCGTAGATCGCTGCAAGACACTTGTGTCAAGCTATGCTTCACGTTTAAAAGCTGTTATAACTGTAAAAGGATGTTGTACTAAGTACTAAGATTGAATGTCACTTGGGGGTTGAATAAAACTGATAATGATGTGAGCTCAGAAAAGACATTTGTGGTTATTTCATTATAAATGTTATGTTATATTTGTCTGACCTACATGTGCCTCTTTGATTTAATTGTAAGCAGGATGACTGAATGATCATAATCAATGTCAAACCGACCAAAACAATCAATTTCAGTGGGGGTTGAATAATTTTGAACACAACTGTACTGTAACAATAGCAAACATTCTCACTCTCTCACTCATTTTCTACCGCTTGTCCAAACTACCTCGGGTCACGGGGAGCCAATCTCAGGCGTCATCGGGCATCAAGGCAGGATACACCCTGGACGGAGTGCCAACCCATCGCAGGGCACACACACACTCTCATTCACTCACGCAATCACACACTATGGACAATTTTCCAGAGATGCCAATCAACCTACCATGCATGTCTTTGGACCGGGGGAGGAAACTGGAGTACCCGGAGGAAACCCCCGAGGCACGGGGAGAACATGCAAACTAAACACACACAAGGCGGAGGCGGGAATCGAACCCCCAACCCTGGAGGTGTGAGGCAAACGTGCTAACCACTAAGCCACCGTGCCCCCCAATATCAAACATACTTTATGTAAATAAAAATAAACATAAACAACAATTTAAAATGGCAATTAGAATAGACATCAAATAAGGAATGTGATTAGGGAGCTGATAGCGTGGTGGTTAAGGTGTTGGACTACTGATGGATGGATAGATTGATGGATGTATATATACACACGTGAACAAAATTGTCGGTACCCTTCAGTCAATGAAAGAAAAACTCACAGTGGTCACAGAAAAAACTTTAATCTGACAAAAGTAATAATAAATAAAAAATTCTATGAATGTTAACCAATGAAAGTCAGACATTGCTTTTCAACCATGCTTCAACGGAATTATTTAAAATAATAAACTCATAGAACAGGCCTGGACAAAAATGATGGTACCCCTAGAAAAGACATGGTGTGTACCACACTCAACATGGACCAGAGGAAGCGAAGGAAAGAGTTGTCTCAGGAGATTAGAAAGAAAATTATAGACAAGCATGATAAAGGTAAAGGCTATAAGACCTCCAAGCAGCTAGATGTTCCTGTGACTACAGTTGCACATATTATTCAGAAATTTAAGATCCATGGGACTGTAGCCAACCTCCCTGGATGTGGCCGCAGGAGGAAAATTGATGACCAATCAAAGAGACGGATAATCTGAATGGTAACAAAAGAGCCCAGAAAGACTTCTAAAGAAATCCAAGGTGGACTACATGGGAGGACACAAATCATAAAAAAGCTAGACTGGAATATGCCAAACTACATGTTGACAAGCCACAAAGCTTCTGGGAGAATGTCCTATGGACAGATGAGACAAATATGGACCTTTTTGCCAAGGCACATCAGCTCTATGTTCACAGACGGAAAAATGAAGCATATCAAGAAAAGAACACTGTCCCTACTGTGAAACACGGAGGAGGCTCTGTTATGTTCTGGGGCTGCTTTGCTGCATCTGGCACAGGGTGTCTTGAATCTGTGCAGGGTACAAAGAAATCTGAAGACTATCAAGGGATTCTAGAGAGAAATGTGCTGGCCAGTGTCAGAAAGCTTGGTCTCAGTCGCAGGTCATGGGTCTTGCAACAGGAGAATGACCCAAAGCACAGCTAAAAACACCCAAGAATGGCTAAGAGGAAAACATTGGACTATTCTAAAGTGGCCTTCTATGAGCCCTGACCTCAATCCTATTGAGCATCTTTGGAAGGAGCTGAAACATGTGTCTGGAAAAGACACCCTTCAAACCGTAAACAACTGGAGCAGTTTGCTCATGAGGAATGGGCCAAAATACCTGCTGAGAAGTGCAGAAGTCTCACTGACAGTTACAGGAATCATCTGACTGCAGTGATTGCCTCAAGAGGTTGTGCAACAAAATATTAAGTTAGGGGTACCATCATTTTTGTCCAGGCCTGTTCCATGAGTTTATTTTTTCTGTTGAAGCATGGTTGAAAAGCAATGTCTGACTTTCAACAGAAAGTTGGTTAACATTCATAGAATTTTTATTTATTGTTACTTTTGTCAGATTAAAGTTTTTTCTGTGACCATTGTGAGTTTTTCTTTCATTGACTGAAGGGTATATATATATATATATATATATATATATATATATATATATATATATATATATATATATATATATATCCAACAGTCCATCCATCTATCCATATAGATTTATATATAAAAAAATCTATATACAGTACGTATATATAAACAAACATATATGCGGTAGTCTAGTGGTTAAGGTGTTGGGCTACCAATCGGACGGTTGTAAGTTCAATTCCAGGTCTACCAAGCTGCCACTGCTGGGCCCCTGAGCAAGGCCCTTAACCCAGTTGTATAAATTAAAATAAAAAATGTAAGTCATTCTGGATAAGGATTTAGTCTGCTAAATGCCAAAAATGTAAGTAAAGTGAAGTTGTGTCTGTAAAGTGTGAGTGTGCTAGTGCAGATGGGTCTAGTGAAATGAATTATTAGTGTTCAGCTCATGCATGGCTCTGGGGTAAAAAAACTCTACTAAAGTCTTGTTTGTCTGTCTGTGCTTGATGTGATGGACCTGACGCTATGTGCCAAAGGTCAAACAGGTGATGTCCAGGGTGGGTTAAGTCTGTCAGTATATTAGTTTGGACTGCTGTGATGACGAGAGCTGAATAAATCTTTTAGGGAGTTTAGCAGGCAGCCTACGATATTTTGTGAACTGGTGATGACCCTCTGAATGACTTTTCTTTCCACTGAGCAGCTGGCGTCCTATACCCTGATACAGTACACCAGAACACTCTCAATGGAGCACACAGTAGATTCCCCTGTAAGTTGTTTTCCCTGAGAATCTACAGAAACTTTTGTTATCACTTCTGTTAGAGGCTTTCCTCCTCTTGTCTCTTATCATAAGAAGGAATAAAAGGGGGAAAATGGAGCCTGTCATGTTAATGTGAAGCCAGAAAGAATACAGTTCTCCATCCAGACAGCACAAAACTTACTGACTGTTCCAAAGCTCACATACTGGAGACTTCTTCCATATATGCTCAATAAACGTCTTCCAGTAAAACATTTATTTATTATTGAGCTTAGATTATTTGTAGTGTCCACCATACAGGTTTTTTTTAAGTTGTAGCTATAAAAATGATAATATATTACAGTGAGAGCATTAAAATAAAAAGATTTAAATTACTGTCAGAGCCACTGTTGTAGAACATTAATCAACAACTTCTGACCTATCAGAATCAAGCCTGTGATGTTGTGTTGTTCAGTAAAATAGAATTAATATTTCAATCCTGTGAAGCCACCTTCAGTGATGTTTTTTTCTAACTGCAAATGGCAAGATCAGGTTCATGTTTGAAACCAGAGATTAAACTTTTATTTATAATTTGAATTAAATACCACGAGGATTTAGCACAAGGATAAAAAGTGGCATTACTTGAAAACACCACATCGTTTGATCGTTCTTGTTTAGATGAAATTTCTGTTATACCCCTAAAAGGCATTATCATACACTTTACTGTGCAAAGAAGTTTGATCCCCTGATAAACAAGCTGTGATGTCAGAGCAGGAGAAAATTTGGGAGAACGTTCTACAGTCAGAGCTCAGGGGGAAAGGAAAGAGTGAAGACAGAGAGACAGAGAGGGAGGAAAGAAACAGAGAGAGCAAGACCCCAATCGCTGCACACTTTCTGACATGGTGAAAGGCTCGATAAGAGACATCAGGGCTTTAGATTCTTAGCACCAAAAGACCAGCAGTGAAAAACAGAGAGAGCTGATTTTTACTAGTGTTGGGATTGAAATTGTTGAAAAACACAAGGTGATTTTTAAGGGAAAGTGGGAGGTCGTCAGGTCTGGACTGGCTTGGATTTTCTTCTCCAGCACATGGTGTGTATAAATGGGGTCTGGGATACTATGACTTTTAATAAGAGAGCCTTAGTGACTGACCAACTTGATTTGAAAAAAGAAATAAAAATCTAAAAAATAAAATCCACTTTGGAGACCAACTGGACCAAGAGCCAAAAGGTGAGTCTCTGTTTACAAACTCTTCATCATTTCACATTTCATACCTCGTATTTTAGTGTAAAGTGTTCAATATTAGTTGTGGTATTGGTTTAAGTGTGCTGCATATCAATGTACAAATGATCTAATCTCTACCTTTGAGAGCAAGTGATCTCTGGAAGAATAGAGTAGAAAATATCAAGGAATGTTGCAAAACTAAATAAATATACACTGTAATAACAAGGATAATTTTAAACATGCTTTCCCCAGAGAACAATAAATTCAAGATGGATGAATTCTCTATGGTTCTGTTTTAAGACTGACATTTCAGTCAGATGTAAAAGCAGCTAAACAGAGCATGAAGTCCGTTGGGGGAAAAAACAGTCAAAGCCCTTTTTATTTTCAAAATGGTTGCAAATGTTAATTCTGATTATCCTTTTCTTATCTAACTCTTTTGTTGTTGATCGTTCCCCTGCAAATGCATGATTCTGCAAAGCTCTAAGTCTCCTTTTCATCTATAGAATCATAAAGTAAGCTACTGTCAAGGAAACCAGATAAGATAAAGAAACTTGTCAAGAATAAACATTCCTAAAGTACGGCTACTATTTTATTCATTGCCTCAGAACTCTTATTTGAGAGACAGTTAGACAAAAAATACAACAAAAATAAGTGGAAAGTGAGAAAATAATTATCTTATAAATAATAAAATAAAAATCAATAAGCCTGCAATCACACATTTTGTCTTTATATCTCATTTTTACAGCCAGTTATGGAGACCCTCCTCAGAGAGTTTTTTAACATCACTCCTGATCCTCCGGTCAACATCTCTCACCGCCACTGGGGGGTGCCTTACTTGAAGAGATTAGCGCATCTGGACGAGGCACTTTATGAGGATTTTTACGGTCTGTGGGTCACCCTCATGGTGGTCAACAGCATCATGTTTTTGGTGGGGCTCGTGCTAAACAGCTTGGCTCTCTACGTTTTTTGTGTGGGGACAAAATCACGCACTGCGCCCCTCATCTACACCATTAACTTAGCCGTAGCTGACCTCCTGGTAGCGCTGTCTCTGCCGGCGAGGATTGCTCTGTATTACAGCGGGGGTGGCTGTGTGGCCTGTTCATATGTGCACACGTTTAGCTATTTTGTTAACATGTACTGCAGCATCTTGTTCCTCACCAGCATCTGCGTGGACCGTTACATGGCAGTGGTTTGGGCTGCAGGCACAGCAGACCGCTGCAGAAGCCCTGCTGTAGCTAAAGGTGTTAGTGCAGGGGTTTGGATCTTCTCTGTGGTGGTCACCTATTCATTCCAGACCACAGCTTTGGAATTTGGTGGATCATCTTGCTGCCACCTGCCTGTGCTGTTTGCTGTCACTGTGCTGGAGTTTGTGATCCCCCTGCTGGTAATCATGACTTTTACAGCTCGAGTTGCCTGCGCTCTTGCCAACGACCGTCTCATGGCACAAAGCCGAGGTCGAAGGTCAAGAGCTGTGCGTCTCTTACTGGCTGTGCTTATCGTCTTCGTCATCTGCTTCACGCCCTTCCATGTGCGCGAGGCCCTTGTGTACTTCCGCCTAGGAGGTGGCAGAGAACAGCATGTGGTTGCCTATCACACCACCGTGACCCTCAGTAGCCTAAACAGCTGCCTAGACCCTGTGGTCTACTGTTTTGTACCTGATAACTTTCGCTCTGCCCTGCGCCGTGCTTACAGGAGGAGGGAGCCTCAGCATTCCAGTGGAGCACAGGTGACTACCCCTCGCCAAAACTCCAAAGGGTCCAGCACCACCGTGGCTGTTGTTTACAGCATAGCCAGGCTTACACTTAGTCCCTGCACCCTGCCTCCGACTGAGCTGCCTGCATGACGGAAAAAAGGTAGAAGAGAAAGAACAGGAGAGAAAGAACAGGCAAAAATATTTCTTTAATATACAATTAAACTGTCTCAGAAGTTGAACCTTGGATCATCTCTCACAGGACTTTAACCCTATATAGCTGTGTGTATAATTCAGTCAAAAAAATAAGTGTCCAGATTTAAGCGACCATCAAAGAAAACTCCATGTCCCTGACTGACTGAGTGACTTATCCCTGTTTACACACATACATTATTATATTGTTTAATATTGGGTTAATGTGTGCAGGTTCCACCTCAACATGCAACTGGTTTGTTCTTTTTTACTCATTGTTAATGCATGTTCTTATGATTTAGTGTCCTTCTCGCTTAGCCAAGTCAGAATATTTATTCATTGTTCTAATTCTGTGCTATCTGGCTCAACAATCCATGGAAAACTGCATGCTTTTCCAAATATATTATGAAAGAATTGACCTGAATGGTTACAATATGGAAATAAAAACACTTTGCCCAAAGATAACTACAAGGTAATAGATAATACAGAGATGCTAATATCTTTGGCTTAGCCATAGCATTTTTAGAATTCAAGTGTGTAAAAGTATAGAGTAAAATACGCTTTTTATCAGATGTGCGGTTTGTCGTTTAGCGTGTTAGTATGAAGCTGCCTCATTTATCAAAAAGGGTTTTGTAAAATTCTGTTTTTTCTCTATGCCTGCTAGGTTTTTCTGGTTAGCAATATTTGCATCTTCAATACGTTAGCATTAGCATTAGTGCTCTAAAGAATTCACATTGAGCTATAAGGAAATTGTGATAAAAGTAGCCGTGGCCGAGAAGCATACTTTGCCCTCCTGCACAGCTTTTGTCACCTGTTAAACAAAACATGGCTAGACAATTGTGGGCACCAATAAACCCATGTATACACATATACACACACTTAAGATGTTCAGTTCAGGTATCTTAAAGGAAGTATATGTTACCCTTTACAGCCCATAGCAAATGAAAATATATTAAGGAAATGTATCTAATATTTCTTATCATGAGCTTAATACACAAGGTTTCCATCCATTGAGAGAGTTAATACATTTTAACAGTTAACTCTTTAGCTCTTATTTTTTTTTATAATTATTTTATATTTTAACAAAAACTTATTCCTTCATGATTGCCATTTCTTTGTAAACACAAACATAGTCGTCTCTCCCAGTTTGACTCCCAGTTTGGCGATGGTGTCAAGTGCGAGGTTCTCGCCATGTTTCTTGTTAAAGACCATAAACATCTTCCTGATCCAGCCGTGAGAATTATTTTGATACGTTCTTCTTTTGTCAAAGGAATCCTTAAGTTTATCCAGAAAAAATTAATAAATTCAAGCCAACATTACTTATTTTGAAACAAAAACCAAGCTTCAGTGTTCTTAGTCAAGATACTTTTACTTACTAAGATTTCATTTTTAACATGATTCACTTGCCCTTGCATTAACCTTCAGGTGTCTACTGTATACTTATCTATATTTCTTGGAATAGATTGCTATTTGGATTTTGCAGTCAAACATTATATGTTCCATTAAACTCATTAGTTCCTATTAGATGATGTATTTGACATCTCTGAATGTGAATGTTTAAGGCAAAGACCTACAGTATATCTTACACGGAATTCATTTCTTTTCTGCGTCAGTTGATTTAATGGACCAGGCAGTTCGTGTGTTTATGTCTGTAAAGGGTGAAGACGGAAAAATCAAACCTCTCAACATTCTCCAGCATGCTTTTAGTCCAAGCCATTTCCTGACCTATCCTCAATGGACCTGGCACAAAAACATTTAAATCCCCAGTGTAATTTGTTTTAAATTATTGTCCCATTACAGCTAATAGAGAACAGCATGCCACCCACAGATCTGTTTGGATTCTCTTTAACTTATTCAGCAGATTCAATAGAAAAACCATTAAACTTCAGACTTCAATGGCACACATTAGACCTCACAGCAATAATTTAATTACATAATGCTGACATGCTTCCACATTCATTTTTACTGTAATTGAGATTCTCAGTATTGAGAAAGTGCATTGCATTTATTAACAAAACAATTTTCCATATATGCAAATGTTGCAAATGTTGCTGCCAATCAAATGTTATACTTGTTACAGCGTTGTCGTTTAACTTATTCTCCGCAAGAGGGCAGTGCAAGATAACCTCTAATACAAATCAACCATAACATTAAATGAGAACTTAAAACGGTGTTACATTAAGGGACAAAACACACAGAGTCAGTATTAAAGGCTTCAGGGTCCATAATAAAATATATGGTTGATCATTGGTGGGCTTGTTAGTATGTTATAGGACACTCTTGTCACATGGTATGGCTTAACTGATAAGTTCTAAAACAACTCTTACAGAAACATCATAACGTGTAACAGACTATATGAGAACAAGGTGTCTAAGGAGGGATAACTTTTTACTGCCATAGGTTTTGGTTTCACTTAGTGAAGCATCACTGAAATTTAATAACAAGTTCCTTCTGACGGTTCCCAGTTATCATACAGAGATGCACTTGAATCTTAATGGCCTTGGTTGCTTCCAGAATGACTCCACCCCATCCACAGGATATAATGGTCACTAAATGGGTTGATGAGGATGAAATTGAAGTAAGTTATGCTATGGCTTTTACACTCATCACATCTCAGCTCTGTTGAAAACTTATGATTATATTTTGGAGTGATGTTGAAGTGATTGTTTTCCTCACCACCATCATCACCATCAACACCAACTGTGGGAAAATGCTTTGGAGGTACAGTGATCATCCTGTTCCAGTATAACACCAGAGACTTGTAAAGTCAGAGCCACGGAGCATGAATGCTGTGCTGGCTGATTTGTGGCCTGACACTTTACGAATCACTTTATGTTACTTGTATGTCTGTGTTTACAGAAGTTGTGTACAGGGACATGATGTTTCAGTGCCATGCAGTTGATCCAGGCATGTGTTTGGGTGGTTTGGTTAATGTGTGAGGAAGTTTGTTACAGGATATGAAAGCTTGACTTGAATATTCTCTCACCAGCTTCAGACACAGTTTTAGTTATGCAAACATGTTCCTTCTTTGTCGCATCAGAGTCGTCTGACAAAGGCGGCGGCTGTGTGAAAAAGACTCGCTTTTCTGAGGACACAATCTCACAATCTTAGCATCTACACAAATAGATATGCACACACACACACACACACACACAATTTTGCCCACAGACATTGTTTCTTAATACCTAGTAGTACTGGTAATAGTAGTCATAGTAGTGGTAGTAATAGTTGCAGTAGTAGCAGTCAGGTCTTACAATGTCTGCTTTTTATTTATATCATAATAACAGTCAGAGGTGGAAAGTTTTTCAACACAAATATCTTGACAACTTTCCAGATCGTTCGTCACGTGCTGTTTATTCTGCTCACGGCTACATACGCATAGACCACTCAGCTCACTGCTAAGAAAGAGAACTAAAGAAACAATGATGCACTTCTGACAACTTCTGATCTCCAAATCTATTGTGGATACGGTTGATTTGAACTGCTACTTTAGTCTTTAGTTATAAAGACTGTCCTATGCTCGTCCCATTATTCACATCCATATCTGCTTTTACTGAATATCGTTTCAATACACAGTTCTGTCTGCCTTTTTGGAATACAGCTGCAATAATATAGAAACTATTGGGTGTTATCTAGAAGATTATGTTTCCAGTTTAAGTCTGGTTTGTCTCAAAGATTCTTCACAGTCAGGCTGCTTTCTAAAAATGTCTACAGTTAAATTTTCGGTACAAATAAAATGTAATAGAATTAAACATTAACATACAGAAGAAACATTAAACACTTTACTATTCTACTATACTACTATACTATATAGTAGAGACAATATACACTATATGGCAAGAAATACATAAACAGTTCCATCATATCTGAACTATTTCTGTTGATACAGAGAGCTAGAAGATTGTCTGGAATAACTTTTTATGCTCTAACATTATGATTGAATGAAAAACAAACTGGAACACTGACTGCATACCAGACCTCTACGTCAAACTCACTAATTTCTAGTTCAGGCATGAAACTCTACCTTCGTGCTGATTGGTTCTCTAGATGTTCTATAGACTTTTCCCTGTCTATGTTCTATAGACTTTTCCCTTTTTATCCCAACTGAACTCCTGGAATTAGCCTCAGCATGAAGCGGGTGATTTTCCTCCTTCATCTCTGTCTTCCCAGCACCACCTGTTTATACAGTATCTGCTTCAGGTAAGGTTCCTCCTGCCTTATCTTACAGCAGCATGTTCCTCATATCTCTATGAATGTTCAGGTTTAAGTCTCTGCACTCACCCAGCAGCAGCAAAAGCACCAGCACCAAGATCAAACCTACATTTCCTTCCCATCAATAAAAGCTCTTTACCCCCAAGAGCTGTCATGAGTGAAATTCTGTTGTGGCTAAATGTTCAAAATCCCAAGTAACAAAAGTCTTCCCAGAAGCGTAAAGGTTGTTATCACAGCAAAAGAGTCCCACGCTTTTGGACTCGGATGCTCGACAAGCACAATTTAGATGTAGTATGGTCAGATGTACGTTTGACCATATAGTGTACCTATAACACACTCTACCACTCTTTTTTGGTGTGAATGAATCATAGAATACTATGATGTTTCTTTACATTAAAAAAAAAACTGATATTGCTCTTTTATGTTTTTATTAATTACTCAGTGACACTGCTGATGAAAAATCCCAACTTCCTTCTGTGGTACAGATTTCTTGGATTTGAAAACCAGAAACAACCACCATGATGTAATGATGGGAAATGTCGCATAAAGGAAAAAACAGAAAAGAAAGAGGAAATATAACAAAGTAGTCTAGGCACTTATTCTGTTGCAAACATGATATAAGATCAGCAACTGGAAGGAAGTTTCAAGCTGAATTATCAACAATGTAAAGACAATGCCCAGTCTGTGGGATTATTAGACTTGGGTGCTTACCAGACCTCTGACCTGTGTGTATGTGCCCTGGGAACAAGAAGTTTGGTGTAATATTTTGATGGTCATAGGGAAAATAACACAAAATGAGTCAAAGGCTCCTGGGTACAGTACGAGTTTCCTGGTTTAATACACACGTAGAAATAACAAACAGTGGGAAATCTCTCAGAAGGCTTCCTGCTGCCCGGTATCATGGTGCTAAATGCTACCATGCAATCTCTAGCTATGAGCATCTGTGTGTCAAAATGACTGAGTGCACAATAAACTGCTGCATGCGTAAATACTGTGTGTTATTCAGTGGCAATAGCCATGACCGCTGTAGAGAGGTGGAGAGGGAGTAAGGTCTCAGTGTAAATGGTTGCCAAGGTTGTTTCAGAAATTGTCCACTTTGCAGATACAGTTGCCAGTTTTTACATCCTTAACACACTTTTTTTTAATGAAAAAATAATAACTCGTTATTTTCTTAACAATTGTGTAATAAAGTGTGAAATCCTAAACTGAGCTTCCTACAGGTGCCATAATACTGCACAATAGGCATTTCATTCATACGATCAGGATGTAAAAGCGCAAGGGAGAAATCAAAAGTCTATGAGTATTTCAGTGCTTAAAGAGTGATGGAGGGGCCAAAAGGACGGAAGGCCATGGGAGGCCAGAGCCAAAACAAGACTGTGTAGAGCAGGGGTTACTGGGATCTTCCCCCAGCCGCAGCTTACAGAGAGGCCAGTCAGGAAGCCATTGTGTTGATATAGTGTAGAAAGGAGAAACATGGAGTGCCGTAGTTGGCCTCTGCCCTGGCCTGGCTCCAGACTGCTATTGTTCCTCTGTGTGAAGTGCTCCATTATCTAAAGGGTCTATTTCACCTCACTCACTTTCACACCCGGTGGAACAGTGCATGACTTTTGGGGTGGGGGGGGCTGGGCAGTCTGAAAGATTGGACCGTGCTGACCACACACGGTTCCCTTACGAAAAGTCATATACAGTTTGCACGCAATCGTAAACTTTTCCCATGGGATTATTTTAGCAAAACAATGTCAACGTGCATTTTACCTGAAATTGCACGTATGAGGGAAAAAGTACTGGTGTGAATTCTGCCTCTTTTCATTGAGTCAGATCATTTATTTAATCAAAATACATGCCTATATCTATGCTATCCTAAAAAAAAAAACCTTTGAATTTAATTAAATAATATTCATATCATAGCGCACATTATGCTCTACATTACGTAAGGATTTTTAAAAATTGGGGGGGGTTACTAATATAGTAAATTAAATATTAGGGTTTTGAAGATTTGTTTTGATTTTCTATTCACTATCCATTTATAGGTGCATTTAATGTTGTGAAATGCACACAAAACTCAATTATTTCCTGTAATCACTTCTCTTATAACAGCTATAAACACTCATTAAGCTCTTTTTAACTCTCTCAACAATGAAAAGTGAAAAGTCGTAAAAACTATCCAGTGGAAGAAAACTTAAAGGAACAGCTTTACCTCTGAATGTGATACTGCAGAAAGCTTCAAGATTTTTTTTTTAATAAAAAAAAAATAGTTTTCCAAAAATGACTGTATAACTACACAAATTTTAATCCATGATTTGCCTTTATACCAAACTCCATTCAGAGCTACTGTTATAGAAAATGTATTAAAAGCATGTGAACAGATTGACTATGGTGTAATTGCATATTCTGGCTTATTTATAATATTTCATGCATTTAAGGAAGTAACTGCTCACCCATAAAATGTTTATGATTGTATTTAGGCACTCTGAAATTGTCTGTGTGAGGATATAAGCATCCCTGTGCATGTAAGTGTGTCAAGTATGCCTGTTGTGTCTGCGCTTTGTTAAGACTAATTCTTTCACTTTTGTTCACACTGATAATTTCCTCCTCTAATAAATGGTCTCTGTAGTGTCATTTCAATATGCAGCTGTGCAGCTCATCTTTCCTGTCACACTGCTTCCTCACACACGCAGCTGGGAGTCCAACACACATCTCACCATTCACAATAATAAACAGCTCATAAAGAATCTGAATGAATTACACTGATAGAGCAACAGCAATGCCTATTTATTTAATAATAATTTAAGAAGAAAAAATTGCTCATGTGTGGTGGTTTGAGGCTCAATGTGTGATCTCATTGTGTCTGAGAAAAGCTAAAAATAATCAGAAACATAAATAAAAAAAAAAAGCCAAAATGGCTTTTTTTTTTGTGCCAGCAATATACTTTGAGATCTTTATGTAAAAAGAAAAAAGGGAATCTATTTTAGCAAAAAAAAAAAAAAAAAATGTATCCCCTACAGAAATGGATATTAATTTAATTGAGTTTTATTTGTATTGCGCGTTTAACAATGGATGCCTTCACAGAGCAGCTTGACAAAATAAAAATGTATTTAAATGTATAAATGTATCCCTAATAAACACATCAGATGTGAGTGTGGTGAGGAGAAAGACTCCCTAAAGAACCCATCTTCATCTGGAAGATATCAGATAGTGTAAGTATAAATTTCCCTTTTATAACTGTGTACTATATAGTCAATAAGTACAATTGTATAACTCATCTTGTTGAAGTTATCAACCGTTCAGTGATGAAGAATTGAGTGCAAAACTGTTTGTGGCAAATGAAGGTTTTTAAGTGTTGAATATAAGCCTAGTCACTTCAGTGGTATTTAGATAAATTGCCTGTGAAGCTCCTGTACCATCACATTAGCATAACTGAGAGAGCAATTTTACAGTTTGTACAAATGTCAATAATGTTTTAATTCTTTAATAACCATGAAAATGAATAGCTCAAGGAATAGATCTCACTGAATTAATCAGCAATTATTTTCCCTCCAATGTGAACAAAAATCACTGGAATGAAGAGACAAGGATGAGTTTGCCTTTAATGCCACAAATGATTTTTACCTCAGTTGATAAAGCTTGATGTGGATGATGCTAATAATAATATAATAATAAAGTGATCACTGATTTCCAATTGCAAACTTTATTTATTTATTTGTTTGTTTGTTTGTTTGTTTTAAACTATATATTTATTTCTTTACAAATTTTACAATGCTGTTTCCCATTAAGGTTATGAATGTAGAGGTTGTGTGTCTTTCACTAGAATTATAATGAAATCTTTTGATGTCATTTGCTTTTTCCCTTCTGGAGGTAACCAGATTTAAAAAGCTATAACTTTAAATACATTTGAGATAAGTGCAAATAAAGCCCTATTTGGAGGGAATTAGTTTTACATGGAAAGATGGGGAAATCTAATTAGGCCAGAGTATCTCTGGGATTCATGTTAGTCATTTTTACTGGCTGTTCATGCACACATCTTAAGTCATATTATACCTGTTTCAAAATGTCCAGGAGAAATAACCCCAGATAATATATTACATCCTGTTAGAACATCCGTGCAATTTTACTTCATTATAACGGCACTTAGTACTGACAAGGGTTTTAGGTCAATTATTGAGCTCCTAACACAAGTACAAATATTTAAGCATTTTATAGGCAGGGACGTTATTTAACCGTACGCTAAATTCCCTCAGTTTGGACTTTTTCCATGAACATTATGTCTGAAGAGATATAGAGAATCACAGACCCCCTGGCTACACTTCATGGACCCCAGGTGAGACCCTACTTTGAATACCACTAGTATAAAGAGTGCGTAATGGATAACATATCAAGTCAAGTCACGTCAAGTGACGTGACGTGACTTATTGCTTTATACATATACAGATATACATATAAAGTGCACCATGAAATGAAACCTCATCCAAGCCCATGAAACATCACATCTACCTGTACCCTATGTTTATGTACCATAAAGGCTATATAAAGTGCATCTGTGCATATCTTATTAGAAATATCTTATTAGAGTTAGGTCTAATGTATAAAAAAACAAACCATTTCTATTAAATAAATGTCAATTATAAAGCACTAATGGTGGTGACTACTAAAAAAAAAAATACACTGAGACTGTGTCTGGTCTACGCCTTTAAGCTTAAACCCCGCCCATTATGCAAATCTGTTTAGTTGCGTCAGCGGAAGCGGTACATTTATTTCCGTCTGATATTCCCTTTAAAGGCGTATTTAAAGTGGCTTTAACTGCAAGACGTCTAAGACTAAGAGGATCTTTCCAGTGCACCACAACAGAAATCAACGCACAAGCTGAGACTGTTGTAAAGACGGATTGTAAAGGATTGGTTTACTACAGGGGATTGTGTACAGATACACAGGTTTCTGGGTGAGTGTTTTATTATAGGTGTGTGTTGGTTTATTATAAGGATCAGCATCTCTCCTGTTCTAGTAGAGATCATACATAGGGTTTATTCATCGTGTCAGTGTTTCTGAGCACATTGTAGTAGCATGTGATCATGAGTGAAGTTGTAGATGATCACTGAGAGATGTACAGTGATCTGTCACAGCAGTGTTGATATGTTACAGCAACAGGAACGTGTTATACATCTCATCTGTTTATGTCTGTTATATGGGACTGTTAGATCAGATGGCTGTTATATGGGACTGTTAGATCAGATGGCTGTTATATGGGACTGTTAGATCAGATGGCTGTTATATGGGACTGTTAGATCAGATGGCTGTTATATGGGACTGTTAGATCAGATGGCTGTTATATGGGACTGTTAGATCAGATGGCTGTTATATGGGACTGTTGGATCAGATGGCTGTTATATGGGACTGTTGGATCAGATGGCTGTTATATGGGACTGTTAGATCAGATGGCTGTTATATGGGACTGTTAGATCAGATGGCTGTTATATGGGACTGTTAGATCAGATGATTAGATGGCTGTCATATGGGACTGTTAGATCAGATGATTAGATGCCTGTCATATAGGACTGTTAGATCAGATGATTAGATGCCTGTCATATAGGACTGTTAGATCAGATGATTAGATGCATGTTATATAGGACTGTTAGATTAGATGGCTGTAATATAGGACTGTTAGATTAGATGTCTGTTATATGGGACTGTTAGATCAGATGGCTGTTATATGGGACTGTTAGATCAGATGGCTGTTATATGGGACTGTTAGATCAGATGGCTGTTATATGGGACTGTTAGATCAGATGGCTGTTATATGGGACTGTTAGATCAGATGGCTGTTATATGGGACTGTTAGATCAGATGGCTGTTATATGGGACTGTTAGATCAGATGGCTGTTATATGGGACTGTTAGATCAGATGGCTGTTATATGGGACAGTTAGATCAGATGGCTGTTATATGGGACTGTTAGATCAGATGGCTGTTATATGGGACTGTTAGATCAGATGGCTGTTATATGGGACTGTTAGATCAGATGGCTGTTATATGGGACTGTTAGATCAGATGGCTGTTATATGGGACTGTTAGATCAGATGGCTGTTATATGGGACTGTTAGATCAGATGGCTGTTATATGGGACTGTTAGATCAGATGGCTGTTATATGGGACTGTTAGATCAGATGGCTGTTATATGGGACTGTTAGATCAGATGGCTGTTATATGGGACTGTTAGATCAGATGGCTGTTATATGGGACTGTTAGATCAGATGGCTGTTATATGGGACTGTTAGATCAGATGATTTAGATGGCTGTTATATGGGACTGTTAGATCAGATGATTTAGATGGCTGTTATATGGGACTGTTAGATCAGATGTCTGTTATATATGATGATTAGATTCCTGTCATATGGGACTGTTAGATCAGATGATTTAGATGGCTGTTATATGGGACTGTTAGATCAGATGATTTAGATGGCTGTTATATAGGACTGTTAGATCAGATGTCTTATATATGATGATTAGATTCCTGTCATATAGGACTGTTAGATCAGATGATTTAGATGTCTGTTATATAGGACTGTTAGATCAGATGATTTAGATGTCTGTTATATAGGACTGTTAGATCAGATGTCTGTTATATATGATGATTAGATTCCTGTCATATAGGACTGTTAGATCAGATTATTAGATGGCTGTTATATAGGACTGTTAGATTAGATGTCTGTTATATAGGACTGTTAGATCAGATGATTAGATGCCTGTCATATAGGACTGTTAGATCAGATGATTAGATGCCTGTCATATAGGACTGTTAGATCAGATGATTAGATGCCTGTCATATAGGACTGTTAGATCAGATGATTAGATGCATGTTATATAGGACTGTTAGATTAGATGGCTGTAATATAGGACTGTTAGATTAGATGGCTGTAATATAGGACTGTTAGATTAGATGCCTGTCATATAGGACTGTTAGATTAGATGCCTGTCATATAGGACTGTTAGATTAGATGCCTGTCATATAGGACTGTTAGATCAGATGATTTAGATGATGCCTGTTATATAGGACTGTTAGATCAGATGATTTAGATGATGGCTGTTATATAGGACTGTTAGATCAGATGATTTTGCCAGATGGTGTCTGTCATTATGCATATCATTTATGCAGTAGTTTTCCAATGGGACTGCATCAAGCGCGCACACACGCTCACACACGCACACACGCTCTCACACACACACACGCACATATATATGCACACACACGCACATAAACACACACACACACACATACGCACGCGCGCGCACACACACACGCACACACACACACCACTATTTGTTGCATCTGCGCTCCACTGACTACAATCATGTAAAATACTACAAAATGCATTTATATCACTAATAGCATTCCGCTTTTATTGCCTTTTATTTATTTATTATGATTAGGTTTAGAGCTTTTAATTTGTTTATTTATATTTACCTGCATGTGTATATATACATGCATTACACAACAGCGATATGTGTATCGTGTGTTATCATACCAACGTTTTAACAGTTATATTTGTGATTTTATTTTTTATTTTTCCCCCACCTCTGGCACGCAGCAACAAGTTGCCAGATTTAAAAAAAAAGCTCCTCTAATCCTGTACAGGTCCTGTAAAACCTGTAACTAAAACATTTCTGACTAGATTCCTTATCATAAACAAATACAAAACTTGTATTAAATAGTACAAAATGTCACATCTAGATGTGTATATTAATGATATTTAAAGATAAGGTATGTTAATTAAAGCTCAATCTGGCAACCTTTGCTCCGCAGATGTACAGTTTAGGTCCAAATAAATATGGGGGGTTTCATGGTGGCATCATTGTACAACCTGACATTTTTTGGTACAGATTGTACAGCTCACTGCTGTGGTGCAAATACTACATTATTACGTTTGTCTGGATACTAGAAAATAATCTATAATAATGAAGCATTTTAAAATATAAATAACTCTAAGACAGTGTGATGACCATCCATGCCAAACAGTATGACACTAAATTGTATTGTAACCATTTTAAGCTTTATCATGATTTGATGAAGCACAAATATCATATCTGACACCGATGCACTTCCACGTTCTGAATTGATCCCACAGATGTGATTTTCTATTCTTTCCCAATGTAGCTTGGTTCAGATTTTAACCCTGCTAGGTAAAAGAAAAGAATTGGGAATCCTGACAGTCATGCTTTACTATCAGATTAGTATCAGGTGCTAAGCAACACTGTATGTGGTGAGAATATGATCCCTAATTTTTGCATTTATACTGTATATTCCATCACGACCTGAAAGCACAGAGTGCTGATGAATTCCATTAAAGCAGAAGTGCCTGGTGCTGATAAAGCCTTCTCATGTGAGTCATGTGAGAGAAATATGCTGACATCATCATTCACTGGTTTCGTCTGTGCTGCATTGAAATCACATGCAAATAAGCCCTGCATAAGCGAGTGTGATGTAAAGCAGAAAGGGCAGAGTGCATTTTCCTGTGCTGTTTTAGCTCCCGAGTTCCTAGAATGCCTGTGGTCTTGTGTATCGGCTCTTTGCTATGCTTTTCAGACCTACATGTTGACTGCCGTCATTTTGTTTGACCTTCCCAGGTGCCAAAACTGCTGCTTAGCTGGTGCACGGCTGACAACAGTTCAGAGCCACGTCTGTAAAAAATCTGCTGCATGCAGGCGCAGGAGATTTATGAAGCTTTCAAGGCCTTTTGGTGAGTCATCCAAGCAATGGTTTTAAATAGTTTATGCACCGTACCCACACACAAACACACATGGTGATAAGTAGTAGAAGCATATGACTGCATTTTAATTGATGTTTTCTAATTTTCTAACCTGAAATTGAATCTTATGTGATGTATTCAAAGTTCCCATCAGAATACATTACTTCCCATTTTTCTCTCATTGCTATCGATTGCTCAATACTATCTGACTCAGCTGGGCTGTGCACATGACTGCTGAGAGACATGTTCGATATGTTTAATATGTATACATTCGGGATTATTTTTGCCGATCTCAGGCTCAGCAATACTTTTTCTGACTAGGTGCCATACCATTTAAAAAGAAAAAACTAGCAACTATCTTTTTATATATTAAAGAATTTAATAAGAAGCGCTCAATCTGGCAACCTGGGCTCTGCAGTAACATAAACGAAAGGTTTAAATTAATATAAAGGGACATTGTGGGTTAAAATTGTAGTGTCATTGTACATCGCGATGTGTTTTAGTACATATATTATAGCTCAGTGCAATGACTGCATTATACCTTACATCATACGTTAGTTTTATATATTATATACTTTCATATTTCTCTCATTGTTATCGATTGCTCAATATTAGCTGAATCAGCTGAGCCATACACATGACTGCTGAGAAAGATGATGTAAAAGAACGGAACCAAAACTCCAGATGTCTGAACTTATTTACTACTTCTTTATTAGTGCTTTGTCTTGGGGTTAACGACCTGCAACAGTTATTATTCTCTGGTGAAATGTATTAATGTTGAATATCACAGCTGCTTTGAAGCACATATATCGATTAATATTGATTTATACAGGTAGCAAAATATCTCAAATTTAAAATGGCATTCTATCTAAAAGAACATGGGTCAAATTTTGATGAGTTCTCAGAATTCGCTCATCAATGATCTCTAGACAGAAATGTCACCATGTAAATAGAAGCATGTATCGTTTATCCACGCTAAAATGAAATCAGAAAAACGTTTGAAGTGACAAATTGAATTGAAATTCTGGTCACTTTGGTTTGAAAACTATATCTAGAAACCGTTATCGGGCATCAAGGCAGGATACACCCTGGACAGAGTGCCAACCCTTCGCAGGGCACACACACACACTCTCATTCACTCACGCAATCACACACTACGGACAATTTTCCAGAGATGCCAATCAACCTACCATGCATGTCTTTGGACCGGGGGAGGAAACCGGAGTACCAGGAGGAAACCCACGAGGCACGGGGAGAACATGCAAACTCCACACACACAAGGCGGAGGCGGGAATTGAAACCCCAACCCTGGAGGTGTGAGGCGAACGTGCAAACCACTAAGCCACCGTGCCCCCCTTAGCTTTTTATACCTTTTTTTTTTTTTTTTTTTAAATTTGAAAATTGAATTTCAAGCAATTAACACAAATGAGCACTGTATTATGGACAAGTCCAGCCAGTACACTATTCATTTCTAGTGCAAAAAATCTTAGTTTTGTTTCGTTTTCTTTTGCTGTTTTTCAAATGTAATCATCTATATAATACAAAGCAACTTGGTGGATTTTTTTTTATGAATAAAATTTAATAAACCAACTACCACCCCTTTCTTCAGAGGATGATAAGGACTAGTTAGTAATAGAAAGGTAATTTGTAAATAGTTACAGCCCCTAAGAAATGTGGAAAAAGAAAATACAGATGGATAGATTTGATGGATGGATGGAAGGAAAAATAGATTGATTTATTGGATGGACAGATGGATGAATGTGTGTGTGTGTATATGTGTGTATATGTGTGTATAGGTGTGTATATGTGTGTATATGTGTGTATATGTGTGTGTGTGTGTGTGTATATATATATATATATATATATATATATATATATATATATATAAATAAATAAATTAAACATATATTTGGTAGCCTAGTGTTTAAGGTGTTGGGCTACCAATCGGAAGGTTGTGAGTTCAATTCCACATCCACCAAACTGCCACTGTTGGGCCCCTGAGCAAGGCCCTTAACTCTCAATTGCTCATTTGTATAAAAAAAATGAGATAATGTAAGTCGCTCTGGCTAAGGGGTGTCTGCCAACTGTTGTAAATGTAAACATTTTTCCAAGTATTCATCCAAAATACGTATAAATACTTGGGAG
>NC_083480.1:13007603-13060103 GCF_030014155.1 Tachysurus vachellii
AAGCAGAGTATGATTTTATTTACCCCTCATGTGGATGGTTTCACCCAAGTGGACGATTACCCCCAACCCCCCGCATAGACAGACGTTCAGGTTCCACTTTTACAAGTGTGGATTTGCGTGTAACCTAACACCTTGTCTTCCACACTGGTCCCCAGCCACCATCAACACCTCCTCTGCTTCAACTGCCCCAACACCTGACTTCTCATGTGACTGGTTTTCAGCAGGCTTTCTGCCATCGACTGCTGCAGGCTGGCAAGGTTAAATCTGTTAGTCACCTATCATGAGTCCAGTAATATTCCATCATCTGACCAGTCGGCATCCTGAAAATAGAGCGAGCCGTTAATAATAGCCGTTTGTCAGGTGATCATTAGCAATAATCGTACCAGTTTTTGTCTTTGATATCCTCTTGAAGGTTCATACAATTGCATGGAAAGATAAAGATAAATAAACAGCATCACAGCTCTGATGTTGGCTTTGGTGCAAAGCATTTTGTGCACCTTTTGTGGTGCAAAGCTTCAGCATCAAAGCTTTGAGCTATACCTGCTTTATTGATGAATGCTGCAGCACTCAAGCTAAAAGAAAATTGTATGGTGCAGACATGAGAGTGAAAAAAGAAAGGACGGCTCTGGATTCAATTAGGACGGTCATTCCCTGAGTGAAGGGCTTATTTTAGCACACTAAGCTGACTTGCACCTTCAGACAGAGATAAACACCAAAGAATTGCACATCTCGAACCACTGCTGTTGCTGCTTTCTTTACTCTTTAATTGACTATATGTTGGACTATATTGTGGACTATATTGTTAGTTTAGAAGCAGAAAGTGTCTTCTGTCTTTGCCGTTACATATTCTCAGTATTGTTCTGGATTCTGTAGTGAATGTATTTTGCTTTTTTATGAGGGTTGGGCCTCATCATCTTTAGAGGAAAAAGACGGCATCAGATGAAATGCAGTGGCTGGCGGAACACCTTTGTGACATGCCAGCCAATATAATACAAATTGTTATTTTAATGTTTTGCTTGTATTTTGCACCAATGCACAACCCATATCAATCTGTTGTTACAGTAGTGAAGCACGTAGCGTTACTGCCTCACAGCTCCGGTGTTCAATTCTAATCTTAGGTTACCATGTGTGTGGAATTTCACAGGAGCTCTTCTTTAACTGCATTGGTTTCCTCAAGGTTCTCTAAATGAATGAATAAAGAAAAGGATACTGGTGAAATGGTTAACATTTTAAAAAATGTATATCTGATTTTAGGTACACTGTTGTATTTGCTTTTTTTTTGCACAACAAAGGATTTCTAAACCCCTCTAATGCTGAAGCAAATGCTTAGTCTGCATAGCAGGATACTACTAATGCTTAACTTGCTGTAGCCCTGCCTTTATGAGCTGAAGAACAGGTGGAAAGCTTTGAAAATGAAAAAGCATTTGGAGTGAAATTAATTTTTAAATCCACTTTTAATTTGTCAGTGCACACACAATGGAAAAATCGTTTTGCAAACTTTGTCATGCTGGTTTAAATAATGTGTGCAAATGTATATAAGATGCATGTCGTTTCAGTCATCTTTTCTGACATCGTAAAAGCATAGTTACAGGAAACCTGTTCATGCATTTCTGGAAATGCAGTTGAATTTTCCAGATTGCATCTTGATTCAAGAAGTGTCAAAATCACTAATCAGTGCGAGTATCCTAAAGGTCTGTAGGAAGTCTTCCTGTGCTATTTTTAGACGTGAAATAGCACCAAATAAATTTAGCACTTGTTCAGGACCATTTCTTGGAATTGCTGACTTTTACAAGCAAGTGCATTGTGCTGTATTCCATATTGATCCTCATTTCACTCCATAGTACCCTTTTTCTGGCCCTTGTCTTTTCATGAGTACTGATATTTTTTTAATGCTATTCAATTTTTAGTTATTTTATTTTTTTATATTTTACGAACAGCCCAAGAGTAAAAGAACACTTGTACCTATTTTACTGCTTTTTGTGTGTGCGTTTTAACCTCACAATCTGATGTTTTGTGAGGAGCTCTATGTCACCAGTGTAAGTGTCGGTCTCTCACCCTCTCTCTCAGTCTCTCAGCTTACCAAAAGCCCCTCAATGACAGGATCTATTATTAGACTCTGCCTGCCCTTTGAATGACACAGGAGAGAAGGCTGAGAGAGCAGTGTGCCTGGGCCACGCTTTTTCCTGACATAACAGCCGAGACCCTTTCCTGAATTGTGTGTAGCTGGTTTAGTAATACATAGACAATGTGGGTGGATGACCTCTAAGAAGACTCGTGACTCATCTTGTAACTTTTAGGACTGCATAATTTATTGGATTTTAGGGACATCTCAAACTGTAGCATGAATAATTACTATCCTTGGCTTTTAGACCACATGCATTGCTTTGCATACATGTTCAACTTTTCCGCATTTTGCTCTGTTAATTCATTCCATTTCTATTTCTATTGTTATAACATTATCCAAACCATCACTGACATTTTTCCAGAAATAGATTTCGGTGGCTGCTTGGTGTTAACGATTGTGTTTGTTTAGGTACGTTCTCTAACAATCTTCTGGGAGCAGGAGTATTTATAGTGAGACCCTATGACACTTTAATTGTACACAGTAGGACTCGATTTAACTATTTATGTAACATCTGATGTCATCTGGTGCCACCAGAACCATGATAGAGGTTTCACAGCACTGGGAATGAACAGTTATAAAAACACAATATTTTATTCCCCCTTGAATATGGGTTATTTTGTGTAGATTTATGACACGTAAAACCTTGTGCAGTATTTTTGGTTAAGGTTCCAGGGGTTAAATATTTTATGCATTTTTTTTTTTCTTCTAGACATCTTTCAACATTTTATAGTCAAGTCCTCAGATCTTGTTATACTGTCTGTATTGTCACTTTTATCCAGAGTAGTTCCCACTTTAGCTGAGCAGCTGAGGAGTACATTTCTTGTTTAAAGCCTCAACAGGTGCATCTCGGTGGTACCAGGATTGAAATCAATCGCAGACTTCCAACGGACATCTATTCTTTTCTAAATTATAAGACATAAGACATAAAATAGCACAGCACATGGTGTAGTCAGATTAAAAAGCTGAGGCAGTCAAGACTTAAGCTCCCTTTTCAGTGATGAGTGTGTGTGTGTGTAGTCCCCAGGTACTTTTGGCCTGCTGATAGAAGCTTAAAAACGATTGCTCTACCACAGTCAGCTGGCTCTGCATTGTGTATATTTGTATTGCAGTGTGGATAACTGTGCTTGTGTGTGCATGACTGTATGCCTGCATGCCCGCATATCCACATAAGCACTAATTACTATGCGACCAAGCACAAGCAATCACTAACCAATTAAGCTTAATGCTTACCTGACACAATGATGAAATGTTACCTATACACACCAATTTGCAAGCCTGTTTAGACACATACAACATGCATGGTTTTATTTGCTCTGTTTACTGTTCAGATCAGGTCTTCTGAAATGAAGGCTTTATGGTTTGCAGAAAAAAGTAAACCAGAAATTAATTTTATTAGGGCTGTTGTCGTTGTTCTTGTTGTTTGTAGTTATTATTATCAGTTATATATTATCAGTTATATGTATACACATAATGGGTAAGGAAAAAAACTTGCTCTTGTTTTTTGTAGGACATGCAGAACCATCTCCAAACTTACACTTGAAACGCCAAGCTCATGGACATGGAGTAGTCCTGGTAAAATGAGCTATGATGTGGTATCTGCATGTTCGGGAGTGTGAAGCATTTCCCTTGCTGTTTCTGTTTTTGCAGAATGATCTGTTCATAATATTATCTGGATTATTTGTATAATTTCCATCTCTATTCACCTAATACTTCCTTCATGTTTGTGCTCTATTGGCTCATATCATACGGAAATCAACTTGATTAGATCCCTCATGTGTAAGCTCAGATTCCGGACTGCATTACCAGAGACACTCGATAGATAAACAATTATGTTTTCCCCCATGACTAACATAGTGTAACAAAGTTTCCTGAATGCACTTAGAGTTGTGGCAACATAATGAGCTGAAATGAGAGGCCCTTAATGAGTAATTTTACAGTAACACGGTGACTAGAACATAATGTCCTCCAATCGTCTGCAGTGTCCTATTCAAAGTGTTCTTGTTACTGGATTAAGATTCCTTCAGCTCTTAGTCATCTCATCTTGAATGATTAACAAGTATGAGAGTAGACACAGATTGTACTTGCCTTCCATCAGAAGGAGTACTATTTCACACTGTGCTGGGGGTCGGTGAGGTATGAATCAGATCTCATTGTTTGCACTTTGTCCACCTGATGTCTGACCTTAACTATTATGTAATTGTTGTGAATAATGGATTTTCTCCTAGAGGATGTTTTTCAGGTTTAATCCTTACCAACCTGTTAGTAAAGAGTGAAATGCTCAAGGTTAGAATGAACCCATTGTCCCTAAATGTGTACTTATTGCAGACCTCAGTACCGTTTAAATCAAACTCTTCAATTATTGGCTAGATTGACAATTTAAAGTACAAATAATACCACAACCATCTTTAGCGACTTTCTAATGCATTTAAGAGGAAACCAAGTCCCATCATCATGAAACGCTGCCTGTAGATGCACTTTGCTGGAGCACAGACACCGGAATTGGGTGTGATTGATGGTTTGATCAGTTGATGGAAACTGCCAACCATTTAGCTAATCTTGCAATTGAAACCATCACATTATGCCATGCTTTTGACTATTCTGAAAGTGTAAAATCTACACAGACAACCTCCTAGCATCCCTGTAACCTCCTACAGAGAATTTTTTCTTTTTTTTTTTGCTTTTGCTATCATGGATGCTAATACCACAAATGAATGATATGCCCTTTAAATATTTAAGCTGTGTTTGCAATGGGGGGAAAATGCTTTCTGTTGAGAGTCAGAAGGAAACTGCAATCCATACCAGAGACTCTCACTCCCTGCTCAGACTGTAAATTATAGATCGAAGGAGTCGAGGTAGCGTCCTACATACTAATGCAGTACCCTGAAGCCTACCTAGTGTTTTTCAAGCTGTCTCTCATATTGATAGATTTGTGACCGTGTACACACCACCGCCACCACGTCAGTATACACTCGATACGTTTCTCTTGTCTCCTTTTCATCCCTCAGTTTGACCTTGAAAAAAGAGATGTTAAATGGGTTGTTACTATTAGAACCTCTTTGAACCAAACATTTAACCCTGATGCCCTCCAACCCATACATTGTGTACTGTTGTGTTCAGTTTTTCCAAATTAAGCATTCGTGCATATATATATATATATATATATATATATATATATATATATATATATATATATATATATATATATATATATATATATAGTGTGTGTGTGTATATGTATGTATGCATATAGCACCATTAAAATTAACATTTAACGCTATAAATTTCACAAGAAATACGTCATAAATATGTCTTACTTAAGCACCATTTGGATAGGATTACAGTTGTTTGGGATCCTGGGGTAATTTCCTGTTTTATGTTACTCTGCAGTTTCATTTCTGTCTGGATCAGGTGTTTTGTTTTGTTTTTTTGCTCCGTCCTCCTCTGAGAAGCATATATTGTGTGTATGAGTGACCATGCCTCAGCTATTAAATAGGTGATGTGATCGCTTAGTGGTTAAGGTGCTGGATAACTCATCAGAAGGTTGTGAATTCAAATCCCAGGTCCACCAGCTGCCACTGCTGGGCCCTTGTGCAAGGCCCTTAACCCTCATTTGCTCACTTGTATAAAATGAGATGAAAATGTTACACTTCCCAAGTAACAAAATGGAAAACAGATGCTTCTCATGCCTGATTTATCATTTAATTGTAATTTAAAATCTTGTTTTGCCCAAAAAACTGATATAAGGGACAGTGTTTCTATTCTAGTCCATGTGTTTGTTTTTTTTACTGCTCAGACACTAATGTTGTGAGTGGAGTGTGATCATATGACCCTGTGATTCATCATCTGGGTTTGTAGAGAATAGAACTCGAGAAAAACTGCGTGCTACTCTGGTCATTTTATTGCCGTCGAACCACAAATGTTTTATCGCTGGCGAGTATAAAAATATACTGCAGACGTCCCTGTGGAAAACAAATCCAATCCGAATAGGGTTACATTTCATTTAACATGTCAACATAGATCAAAAATCTCACATCTTGATTTTGGAGTCATGATAACATAATATCCCAGCTTTTTATTTTTGTTATATCTGACAATAAATTCACTGAATGTCATTTTGCTTGGGTCATCTAGTTTCTTTGGAGTAAAGTCATCTGAGAAATGTCTCGCTATTAGCAAAGAGTCTGTGTAATAAATGAAAACCCAGTGGAATTTTGGATGTCGGTTAGAGGAGCTGCAGGTGGATACCTGGGCTCCCCAGTGGGTCTTGAAGTCAAAAACAATATATATAGCTAGATTGGTTGCATCGCCACTTGGGGGTGAAGCTCAGTCTCACACTGCTCAGGTAGCTGATGTGATGGAGAGTGATTGAGAGGTGTTATTGTCACAAGATAGCTGTGAATGGAAAAAGTACCCCTGAGTGAGAAATAAGTCATGTTTCAGGTGTTGAGGATACACATGCCGACAGTTCATCCATTTTGTGCATGAATGTCAACTCCGTTCAATCAACTATAGAACTATGAAGAGTAAATTGTCCTGAATTATCTCAAAGGCTTGTTTACTGGAGTCTGTCTAAGCTTAAAGTTTTTATAATAGAAATAACAACGTATTAGATTGGTCAGGTTAATATATCATAACCAGAATGATCATGAAAGCTGCTGTTGTAGAAAAGTTATCAAACAATTCTCAAGTTGCTCAGTCACTCTGAAGTCCTTTACTTGGTGTAGACATTTTCCAGTAATGCACTCAGCCAAGCTTTTTGATCCAAAGAGTGCATGTGAGATCCCTGGCCAACCAAGGTTTGCATGTCCCTGGAGAGAAAGAGACACGTGTCCAGTTCCATAACATCATATCCATGTGGATTTGGTTTACCTGGCTTTCCAGTGTTTTAAGAGATTTAATGAGTGTTACTGTGCACATGCTTTCACGTGTTGAGTATTTATTGGCAGAAGTTGTACCTCTGCATGGTTTTTACTTCAGAACAGAGCCTTGACTGTGCACAATCCGTCTAAACATGCTAATGCCTCTGATTGTTCTGAGCCCAACCAAGAGACTTTGGCCAGGTGTGAAAAAAGGTCAATTTGATCAAGAAATGTATAACAGTTGCAGTGTGTGAATTTGATGTGAAGTTCTAATTCTGATGAAATGCAAATTATAAAACTACAAAGTCTAAAAATACTCCTGTCTCTCTCTCTTTCTCTTTCTCTTGGTGAGACAGATTGATAAGCCACTCGATGGGGATTAACCGGCGAGCTCCCTGCTGTGTGTCCTGCCCTGCGGCCCACTGCCTGCCCTCACTCTTCAACACCTCCTTCACCGAAATCATGAAACTAGTATTAACTGAATGGCAAATGATATGGATTTTTACTGTTTCCAATAGACAGTAAACACACACTCACCATTTACTCATACCACACATATACACTTAGCCATATACACACACACATATATACACACACATATACACACACACACACACGGTCATTCCTACTGTCACATACATACATACATGCATACATTTGCTCACACCAAAGGGAGTGACCTCATGACAAAGCCATATCTCCCTCACGGCTGCCTACCAAAAAATCTGAAAACTTCTGCTTCACGACACGTCCATGAGGAACCAAAACGGAATGTATTCTGCACAGTGAGCGCCTGATTCTCTCAACGGTGTACTTCGATCCCCAAAAGGAGCTGCTTGGATTTTAATGTCCACTATTCATCTTTTGCATTGATTTGATTTGATCTGATTTGGCTTTATTTTGGTGTTGCACGTCTGTAAAGAGTGAGGTGTGCTTCCCCTGCCGATTGCATGCCGACAACGATGGCGCCCCAGAACACTGATGCAGATGCTATGCAGGTACAGGAGGTCATGGTGGTCTCTGCCAAGGCAGCCAGCAGAGCCTCAGATAGAGGTGGAGGAGGTGACGGGGCTAATGCAACGGGTGGAGCCAGCAGAAAGGACCAGGAGAGTCAGGAGGAGTCTGCAAGCGAGGGTTCTATAGACAGCATCCCCTTGCGCCTATGGGTTATGAACGGAGCCATCATGTTTGGACGAGAGTTCTGCTACGCAATGGAGACAGCCCTGGTGACTCCCGTGCTGCTGCAAATTGGTAAGTTTTATATATGCATTTATTTATTTAGATCTTCAATGTTGTAAATATGATGTGGATGAAGAAGATTTAATTGGACAATATTGAGCAGCATGTGAAATTCCAGAATGTGGTCTTCTGAAGGTCAAATTTCTTGTTGCGTTTCGTTTGCCACATGGATCATTTACACTTATCACACAGGGGCATGAACCAGGGGCGATTCTAGAATTTTCATTTTAGGGGGGCCCAGCCCCCAGGGTAGGGTTGTATACTACTAACCTTATTGCAATCCACTATTCCATTGTATTCCCTGTATTTCACTGTAAAAAAATGAAAATTTAGATGTGACCAGTCACTAGAAAATTTTGAGTTGTGAATGTAGTTTTTGTTTTTTTCAATAAAGACTTCCTGATTCATCACTCACTGTACAAACACACCATTTTACTGTTTGCATTGCTATGCTCACATAAAAACCTCAGATAAGGAACTTTTCTGACAAAATAAAATAAACTTTTAACCAACTTTTAACCAGAAAATAACATAAAAGCTGTCCCCGCGGATTGAAAAACGCGCTGAATCCATGCAGCTTGTCGCCGCTTAAAATGCGTTTTTAAAGGGGACTGAAGCGATCAAAAAATAATTAATCAAATATTTTTTTAGGGGGGCTGGGCAGAAGTTTAGGGGGGCTAAAGCTCCCCTTAAAAGGGCCTAGTGACGCCCCTGGCATGAACTATATTCATATAGGCTGTAGGGTTACTTTGCCTTCAAAAGCTGCTGCTTAACACTGTCAGAGAGAAATACTGTATCAGACACAAGTATTGTTTTAGAATGCCAGAATCTTTACACTCTCACCTCTTAGTTGTGATATTTACTTTGCTGTGATTGTGCAGCTGAAATCAATTCAGACTTTATTTGTGTATTATGTTTATCCATGGTCAGACATTTGAACACTCATTACATTAGAATAATAGTAATAATCTAATGCTAATCTAATACACTTTTTACTTTGGCATCCTTCCATCAATCCATCTATTTGAATTTGATTTTCCAACCATCTTCCTAAACTTCCATCTATCTTAACTTCCAGCTCTTTGAAATTCCTTCCATTCATCCACCTGAACTCTCAACTAAAAATCCATCCATCCATCCGTCCATCTGAAACAAAATTCTGTCATGTCATGTATGATGGATGGGTGGATGGATGAGTGGGTGGATGGATGGGTGGGAGGGTGGGTGGGTGGATGGATGGGTGGATGGATGGGTGGATGGATGGGTGGATGGATGGATGGGTGGGAGGTTGGGTGGATGGGTGGGAGGTTGGGTGGATGGGTGGGTGGGAGGGTGTATGGTTGGATGGGTGGGAGGTTGGGTGGGTGGGTGGATGGGTGGGAGGTTGGGTGGGTGGGTGGATGGATGGGTGGGAGGTTGGGTGGGTGGGTTGGTGGATGGGTGGGAGGATGGATGGATGGATGGATGGGTGGGAGGGTGGATGGGTGGGTAGGATGGGTGGGTTGGTTTGGTGGCTGGATGGGTGGGTGGGTTGGTTTGGTGGGTGGTTGGGTGGGTGGGTTGGTTTGGTGGGTGGTTGGGTGGGAGGTTTGGTGCGAATGGCTTTTTGGGAAATAGAAATGTGTTGATTTGGTGATCCATGAAGGTCAGTTTGGCAGAAAGAATAGAGACAGTATTTTTCAAGTTGCTATAATGTTCTTATTTATCTTTTTTATTGTGTGTGTCAAAAAGGCTTAGATGACTGGCATCACTTGCACACAAAGCAATTAGCACATAGCACATTAGAAAACCTGGAAACTGATTAATGAGCACAATATGATGCCAAAAGTTCCCTTTTTGAGAGGGGGGGGGGGGGATGCATTATCAGAATGCCACTAATGCTGGTCCACTGAGAATGGCTCTAGCTGTTTTACTGGGGCAAATTGAGGGTACTTTTAGGGCACATGGTAAGCTGAGCTTGTGGAAATCCTCTTGGAACTATATGGATAGTGTTACACTGACGCAAAAGAAGGCCTTTGCTAGCTTTAATACTTTGTGTGTTTGTGAGGGACTGAGAATCTTCTGTTTTACTCTCAGACTTTTCTTCAATCAGAGTAAACATCAGTGGATTGTCAGTATTAAATGAGTAACACATGCAATTAATACATAACCTGTTCAAAACCTTGAGCTGCTTTTTAAAAGATCAAGTTTTACAATTATAATCCTATTAATTCATTTACTTAAACTGTCTCTGTTCCTTGAGGTTTCTGGTAAAGTGTCATTGAGAAGTTCTCAAGAGATTGAGTGTTGATTTTTTGTTTCGCCTGAGACCAGAACGTGGGAACTGCCAGTGCCCCTTATGCCCTCTTTGTTCTCTGTGTGATCTTTCTGTCTTTCTTTCTTTCTGTCTTTCTGTCTTTCTTTCTTTCTTTCTTTCTTTCTAAAAGGACAACATCATAGATGAGTGATCCATAGTGTTGTTATAGAGCATAGTCATTTTTCTTTCCTTCTTATCACTGTGTTCTTACTGGTTATTCTGCACTATTTCTTTGTCTGTATGTTATTTTTAACTTTCAAGCACACTTGTCATCTTTTCCTGACTAATCCTTATAATTCAAACTGAAACAACATGTCATCCATTTGAAAATGCATTGCAGCTTTATCATCATATTTAGTAACGATTTGTTCACCAGTCTGTGAGAATTCTTCTATTTGGCATTCTTTTCTAATGTTTGTAATGAATTTCAAATTTTCTATTTGTTAATTAAATCAGTATCATGATAAATAATTTTGTAATAATTTGGTGTCTCTCTGTCTCTGTCAGTGTGTCTCTGTGTCTCTCTGTCTCTGTGTGTCTCTGTCACAGTGTGTGTCTGTGTGTGTCTCTGTCTCAGTGTATGTCTCTTTCTGTCTCTGTGTGTCTCTGTCTCAGTGTGTGTCTCTCTGTCTCAGTGTGTGTCTCTGTCTCAGTGTGTGTCTCTCTGTCTCTGTGTGTCTCTGTCACAGTGTGTGTCTGTGTGTGTCTCTGTCTCAGTGTATGTCTCTTTCTGTCTCTGTGTGTCTCTGTCTCAGTGTGTGTCTCTCTGTCTCAGTGTGTGTCTCTCTGTCTCAGTGTGTGTCTCTCTGTCTCAGTGTGTGTCTCTCTGTCTCTGTGTGTCTCTGTCACAGTGTGTGTCTCTGTGTGTGGTGCACTTTTAGTAAAAGTGCATGAAAATGAATTATCTGGGTTATGTATGCTATGATAAGCTAGTTGGCAAGCATAGTGCTTTGGAGACTTGCGTAACGGCTGTGCCCGGATTAACGCTGATGAAATGTCAACATCCGTCACCAGAATAGTTTTTGTCTAGTAAGCTGTATCAGCAAGTGGCTAGTCTGATTTAATGATGCAGGCAGTATGCTGACTGTTGTTGTCAACTAATTCCTGTCACACGGTAGTGATTTTCTTCTGCATTCGTATGTACATTCATACTCGTAACAAATGATGCTGTGATGCATGGTCATTGAATACGGTTTACCCATAGAAACAGGAGCCGTATTGTATGAAAAAATGTGGCATGTATTGTTACCAGCCATTGTGGTGTATTGTTCCAGCACTTGTCATCAGTCCTAGTCTCATGTGTAATATGATCCAGTGCTGAGAACAGTTTGCAGCTTTAGACAGGAGCCTTCAATGACCTCAGGTGTTTATCAGCAGATAAGCGGGAGGAGTAAATACACAGCCAAGGAAAACATCTGAAGTGCTCGCTATGGTGGGAATGTGTGGCTCAGCTGATTCTGGTTGGTTCTTAGCTGAGATGATGTGTTTTACTTTCCCACAACTCTGCTGACAAAGATAGGAGGCACCCAAGTAGCATGTTCTTTTTCTTCGCAATCCATCTTCATAGCTTATTGGTTTCTAGCATCCCACCAGAAACAGTCATTTTTAGCTATGTTGAGCAATCCCGAATGACCGTTATTAGAACATAAGTACACACTTTTTAAGCATGACAGATTGTACTGAGTGCCGAGCAAGAAACATTTTACTCTCTCGCTCCTATAAAAGGGATAAAAGCCTTGTACGCTTAACGTTGTACAACCTGATGATGTCCAGACGGTGAAGTGACATAAATGTATTAGAGACATCCACACTACACAGACTGCCAGTTAAGGTCCTAGAGGTTGCTTTCTAATCAGGTTAAAATTGGTCTTGTAGGAAAGCAGTACACAGACACAGAGCATAAATAAGCCACTCCAGAAATGATCATATGCGTCATTACTGTCAATCAATAGACGTTCTTGCTAGTTCTAGGCATTTATGTGTTGAATCAGAGTTTTGCTGTCTGCAGATAGTTTTGGAACATGAGAATGTTTGATACGCATATGAATACATATTCACACTCAACACTTTGAGATCTCCAATTTGTAAATAGACCAGTCCAGAAAGAAGGATGATGATGTGTTTTGCAGACACATCTCACAACCCAGTGCGACTCGCTAGCTTTCACCTTGCTGCAATGCCTCAGGTTTATGCTACATCTCGCATACAGATTGCAAGAATTTAGCAGCGTGTTCCTTACAGTTTTGACATGTCTGTGCTGGTTGGATAATCCGATCCAATCCGTCCGTTTTCTGTACTGATTACACTACAGAGGGTTGCTGGGAATGAGGTGTCTATCCAGGTGACTCACACATGCTCACACACCCATTCACACACTATGGGCAATTTCGAAATGCTAGTCAGCCTACGGTGCGTGTTTTTGCACTGGAGGAGGAAACTGAAGTTCCCAGAGGAAAACACGTACGCGCGCACACACACACACACACACACACACAAACACACACAGTGGAGGGAGGAACCGAACCCTTATCCCCAGAGGTGCGAGGCAAACATACTAACCGTGCCCTGTTCTGATAATATATCTGTGTGTGTATGTGTGTGTATATGTGTGTGTAATATATATATATATATATATATATATATATATATATATATATATATATATATATATATATATATATATATATTATATTATTATATATATATATTATATATACAGTTTTTCCAATAATATCACATGAATAAGTGTCACCATGAATAAATAGCAAAAATATCGTGTACCGAAATTGAAAACATGCAGTATGCGAGACTCAAGTGGATGCAGGACCTGTCACAGCCTCACTTTACACATATATTCCCACAATCTGCGTTATTGTTCATATCATTCAGCTGACTACTGAAAACCGAGTCTATTGCGTCACACCACCACTGCTGTTTACTGTTCACATGAACTTTTGATGACTGGATTTTCATCAGTTTCACTCAAACAATGGTTCTGTTCGTTCGCCTTTTTGAATTTCAAGTACAGCCAGTGCCCCCCGTCACCTTCAGCCATCTGGAACCACAAAGGCAGGAAGTAGCGGGTTCTGTGAGAACCTGTGAGGTTTGATTTCTCGGTGGTCAGTCTGTGCATGGGAATTAAAAAGTGCTGTCAAGCTCTGAAGAACTGACAGCTCTGAACACGGTGACTGAGCTGCTGCTCTGTTTTTCTCCACTGCACTGGATGTTGAATGTGTATACCCATCGCTCTGCAGTAATGTGTGTGTGTGTGTGCGTGCGTGTGTGTGTGCATGCGTGTGTGTGTGTGTGTGTGTGTGTGCGTGCGTGTGTGTGTGCATGCGTGTGTGTGTGTGTGTGTGTGTGTGTGTGTGTGTGTGTGTGTGTGTGTGTGTGTGTGTGTGTGTGTGTGTGTGTGTGTGTGTGTGTGTGTGTGTGCATGCGTGTGTAAGGGAGAGGGAGAGGTATTCACTGGTTGTCCTGTTTATGCCTGCTGTAGTGGTGCAGTGTTATGTAATGGAGCTGAATTAGAATGATAAAGTATGTGTTTTGTTTTGTTGTTTTTTTTCAATCCGCATACAGTTTTAATTATGCCCTATGGGAGGCGGAAGACAGGTCAGTTTTTCACAATTAAAAGATGTTTGACTTTTGAAGGCAAGACATGAATATTGCAGCATGCACCCTTTAGCAACGCAGGCTGTGAGCATACTGCAGTAATGCTGAGACATCATGTACCTTACTGCATTGTGCTCGGTGTTCTCTCTGAATGACAGTATCCCAGTACACGTGTGTGTATTATCCACAGATTACTCCGTCTCAGTTCTTCTTTCTCTCAAAACTTGTCTTTTTTTACCGTTGACTTGCTTTCATTTTCTGCTAATATTTGTATTTTTTCCATTTTGTTTTCCTCACTTAGACATTTGCATTTTTATAGCATAATGCTGAATAATTCATTATAGTCAACAATAGAGACATTAAGCTCTTTCTATTGTGATTGAGTAGCCCAGTTGTTAAACAAACACTCACTTACTTGTGCAAACTCCAGCGTGAGATCTCTAGATTAATATTTAATTTCTCCATCTGCTGGACCAGAGCTCAGTACCTGGCGACTGCAGCGTGCGACCTGTGTTTCCGTCTCAGCCAGCAGGCTGCCAGTGCCCACAAGGTGTCCTGCCCAACTGCATCACTGTCTCGTTTGTTCTGTTGTTGCCAGCTTAACCCCCTGCCCCTTTACCCTACTTGTACCAGTAACTGGTTGTAGTAGACCTTCACAGGCAAAAGGATTGGGAAAGCTCCAGGGTGTTCTTCAGAATTTGGCACTGATGTCTGAAAGCTTTCTAATGCTCAGAAAACCAGCTAAAACTAGTTAATGATGGATCTGTTAATGGAATATCCGAACATATCCAGGGGTCAAGTTTGTCTCTGAGACATTTTCTTGTTTGTTTAGAGCGGAAATATCTAGGCACGTTTGTTCAGCATCTTTCAAATCTTTGTTGTGATTATGACCGTATCTGGTTTATTAATAAAGACTCGACATTTTGAAATTTTCTCAAATTTTTATAGGCCTTTTTATTTATTTTTTTTTATTATTTTTTTTTTTAAAAGAGCACAGTTGTGGGCAGTAGTGGTTCACTTGGTGGTCGTCTTGAGCAGAATAAAATTCACAATTTAACCGTTTATGCAGTATCTAACTTAGGGTTTCCCTCTTAGAGAGTGTTCCAAATAAAATCTCTTTAAATACCCTAAAAGCCCATCCATCTTTCATCTATCCACCATTCTTTTATCCATCCATATTATAGGCACAAAGTGAGATGTCAGTCCAGGGCAGGAACACTTCTTATACCCCTGTCCTACCAAAAGACCACTTGAAGATGCTTTGTCAGCAGAAAGAAAGGAATCAATAATCTCTAACACAAATTTTGGATCAGTTATCCTTACTGAAGCAAATCCTGTAATTACTTCGGACAAGTGTGAATTCTGGTCTCGTGCGTATTCAAAGAAGCTAAATAATATAAACAGCTGGAGAAGTAGATTGTTTCGGATGAGCCTTCAGACGCTTTGGTGTAAGTGCTGAACAGACCATGCGTACTGAGAGAAAGGGAGAAAGGAAAAGAGAAAGCACCTGTTTCCTGCTGCTAATGTGTCTAATGGTCTGGTGTAGGAGTGCTTCAGGCTTCACTACTCTCACTTTCCCTCACACACACACACACACACACACACACACACACACACACACACACACACACACACAAATGCAGTCTTGTATATCTTAACTAAATTTCATTTTCTCATTAACATTGTGTGAATAGAAAGCATTTGGAAGAAGGGAGAAGTTCATTGTTTTGTTTACACAAATGAGTGCAAATGAGTGCAGTGGATGCAGTTAAATCACAGGTAATCATGAGTTAGTTGAACACGTGTGTGTGTGTCTGTTGGAACATTGAGTGTGCTTTGGATACGCGTGTACATATTGTAGGTCTGTAATTTGTCATGTATTGGTATCCCTGTTGTAAACAAAAACCCATGATATTGTCTGATAGTAGTAGTATTCCTTCTGTAGATGTTTATACTGTAGATGTATTCATCAGTGCTGTAAGTTAGATCCCTCTTTTTTTTTTCCCCCCCGTCTCCTTCCCTCCCTCCCTCCCTCTTTCCGTCTGCCACTTTGTCTCTTGCTACTTCCTGGAGTCCTGCGACTCACCATGCTCTCAGTATTGTTAGCCATTTTTGACCCACCGGGAAAAAAAATCCTCCTGTCATTATTTACCACACTGCGATTTTCCTGTTTGGATGTTTACTTGCTTCAGGTTTCGAGGGAAAAAACAACTTGCTCACCAGTTAATTCCAGTCTATCCCGTTTGTTCCCAATCTCTATGGAACATGAACAAAGCATGTATATTAAAAACAATTTTTTTGGTCAGAAGAGGAAGTGACTTGGTGGACGGAGGTGCAGTTATAGTGTTTTTGGGCAGGAAGTTCTCGACTACGGAGTTAAGCAGGACCTGATGTACCTCCGTTGTGGTATATGCACACCGTCACGTCTCTGTGCTTCCATCCAGAGAAGAGCTTCCAGAAGGTTCTTCTCATGGCTGCCGAGCATCCGCTTCATTCAGCTCTCTGTACTTTGGGAAATCTAATGTTCTGAGGTGAAAATGGAAGCCTGTGGCAGGTGCACTGGCTGTTATCCAGTGGCGTGTTGGAACAGCGCGTGAGACCTGTGCGTTTGTTTTTCTGGGCATTGTCAGGAGGCCCTGGTTTTAGATGACCAGTTATTCTTTCCCACTACACTGTAGGAATGTTCACAGTAGCAATGGTCAAGTGGTGGCTTAGTGGTTAAAGACTCTGGGTTGCTGCATTCAGTAGTTCAAGCTCCACAGTGCCAAGCTGCCAATATCCACATTCCTACAGCTGCAGTGTAGTGAGAAAGAAAACCAGGAACCTGTCAAGGATCTGTGTAGGTTTTTTTTTGTTCAAGAGATTTCCCTTAACCCTCAGTGGATTATTCAGCACTCTGACCTTAAATTCTTAAAAATCTGGTATAAGATTTTTACAGTATGGCTCTATATACTATATCTGTAACCCGTGTATATTTACACATTATACAACTGAGCAGTTGAGGTTAAAAGTCTTTCCTCGGGACTTGGTGGACCTGGGATTCAAACTCAGAACCCTCCACTCAGTAGTCCATCATCTTAACCACTAAGCTACCACATCCCACATGTTACAGAACCTATGAATTTCAATATTTAGTTTCCGATGAAAAAATAGACAGAAAACATGTTTATACCAAATTCACATATAATGTGAATAATTCAAAGGGTGGTTGTTGTTCTGCACGATTGCATGACTGTGTAATTCAGAACTAAATCCTCAAAAATTAAAGAATAAAGGTATAACAATGGGAGAAATTACTGATTGTTCTAGAAATCCTGTTTGTATATTGCAGAAATTTTGAAAAACATGAGCAATAACAGAAATTTTGAAAAACGTGCAATATTACCTACGTGCAATATGTCTGTTAGTGTAACTACTTACTCGTAGCCTCTTTTTATACATTATGTTTTGTATATACTGTATATTATATTATGTCTATATTCTTTTCATATATTTGAATATTGAGCATTTTCTTAATCTTTGCTGCTGTAACAGTGAAATTTCCCCATTGTGGGACGAATAAAGTTATATCTTATCTTATCTTCTCTTATCTTATATAGTGCTATCCATTATTTGTGTAAAATGTGACTGCAGAGGTGATTCGGAAGCTACAGATTATTCCACCTGTTAAAATTACTGCTTCATTTACAGATAGTGAGGAATTTACATATATGTCCTATTTATAATAGCATGATCTGTGGAAATGTTTATTGACTCTCCGTCACCTGCTCACTGAAAGTCTATTATAAGCAACTAGAGCAAATAGGCTTTTCCACAAATATTAAGACTGGATTAGACTGAGTTTAAACTTATTTATTTCCACAGAGCCCTATACCCTTCCCTAGCATGTTTATCACTCTCTGGACTGCTCTGTGTTTCTTTATCGTGCTGTTACACCCACTCTGTCACCCTCAAACGTTCTCGGTGTCTGTTTATGGCCACTGATACTAAAGGCAGTTTTGGCTTCAGCACAAACGCAGTAACGATCATATATCATAGCAGGCATAGCAACTTCTCTGGCACGTCTATTGGTGTATTTCCAAACTGTCAAGAACATCTCAACTGTATAACGACACTGCTTCAAAGCTCCTTTGTTGTCTTCCTGGTCAGCCTTGATTCTTAATTCCTTTAAAAAGGAATTTCTTTTTTATTTAAGATGTTATGGAGTGCAGCGGATTAACTTACTAATTCTGCACGTGTTCACATTTACACGCCGTCTCCTGAGGCACCGTTACTATGCCAACATTCACACCGAGATCTTGCTTAATTAATTGGAAGAGGTCATGAATGGGTTATGCAAACTACACGTGGCACATGGATATATTTCTATATATTCTAAATATTCATGTTAGAATGTTTCTCTGGGTGTCTCTGCACTTGTTTTTTGCAGTAGTTGCATGATAAGAATACATTGCGAGATATGTGTCATGAAATCAATATTCTTAATGTTTTTAAACCTTATCTCTATTGGCTATGTGTACTAAATGTGTGATCAGCAGTATTTCAACACCATTTCCAAGTAGTGAGGGAAAAAATATAAAAGCTTGTTTACTTAAATCATTTAGAATTAAAGTATAAAGGTGAATGTTGGAGGTTTTGTAAGCTGTTACT
Organism: Tachysurus vachellii; assembly: GCF_030014155.1. Classification (NCBI taxonomy): domain Eukaryota; kingdom Metazoa; phylum Chordata; class Actinopteri; order Siluriformes; family Bagridae; genus Tachysurus; species Tachysurus vachellii. Next base: position 13,026,385 of record NC_083480.1, read on the forward strand.
TATTTTAGTTATGTACATAGAATTTAGTGTTTTAAATATCTACTATTTACCCTATTAGAGAAGGACAATTTTACTTATTTTATGAAAAGAATTTCCATCCATCCATCCATCCATCCATCCATCCATCAATCTTCTGTACCGCTTATCTAACACAAGGAACACTGGTTCAGAGCTAGTGCTGGTGCTGGTTCAAAGTTGGTTCCACTGGCGATCCTTCTAAGAACCGGTTTGCCTTTCCATGGGCTAGAGAGCCATCACAGAGCCAGGTCTTACGTCACTGTATACAACATTATACAGCAACATTAGCGCAGTAGTGGGAAACACAAACACAACATCAACAATGGTGGATGTTGCTTTACTGTTAATGTTCATGGCTTTGCGAACCTACATCGGCATCCAAACGTGGCGAATCCTGATTTAAAATGATTTTAAAATGCCGCTAACAACGTTCTCTTTTGTCTTGTTGGTCACAGTAACGCAGCCCCTGACGCGAGCGGTTCTTAAGTCTAGACCAGCAATGTTTTGGTGCTACTTAAGAACCACTTTTCATGGTTCAGAGCCGGTGCTTTGGGTGTCAAAAAAGAAAGAACTGATTATAAATTAGGCTCTGGCTCAGAACCAGCACTCAAACTGCCTCGGTGGAAAAGGGGCACTACAGACTGTCCCCACCGTCTCGGGGCACAAGGACACCCTGGTCGGGTGTTTCACAGGGTGTCACACACCATGGAAAATTTAGAGATGTCAGTCAATCAACCTACAACACTGGTGTTTGGACTGGTGAAGAAAACCAGAGGAAATTCTGTGTGTGAGCACATAACTCTAATTGTTTAGAATTTAAACAATTTATGTTTGTGCACGGATTAGGTTAAAACACACAAGTATAGCATTAAGCTAACAGTAACAAGTAACAAAGAGCAGTGTGTGTTGATTAGAAGAAACATACAAGATTCCTAATCTCACGTTGTTTCTTGTAATACCTTATGTAACACTGGTCCGGTGTGTTTATGTGAAAGGGTCAGAGATATTTGAAAATGAAAAACCTATAATACTGTATATTGTGCAAAAATACATAATACAAGTACATTCTCCTGTTTACATCCAGCACTGGGCTGATGTCCGTCTATTTCTCTTCAGCGTTGTGGGATAAATCCACATTCAGTGCGCTGCTTTCCAGGTCTAATCTGAGAGTCAGATTTGAGTCATATATGTCATATAAGCCTAAACATCTGTGCTTCTCTTCCTGCAGGTCTTCCAGAACAGTACTACAGCCTAGTGTGGTTCCTGAGCCCCATCCTGGGCCTCATGTTTACTCCTTTGATCGGATCAGCAAGTGATCGCTGCACTCTGCGCTGGGGTCGACGCCGACCCTTCATCCTGGCACTGTGTGTGGGTGTGCTTTTCGGCGTAGCACTCTTTCTCAACGGATCTTTAATAGGTGAGCCTCAGGATGGGGGGGGGAGGGATTTTCTTTTTTGCTTAAGAAAAAATATGCAGTGAAACTACAAACACAAAAAGGGTACTGGTGGTACTGAACTAACATTGACCTCATGCTGTATGAGATCTATAGATTTATTTTGGAACAAATAAAAATGCATCAGTTTACTTTCCTTGTGCAAACCAGAAATCAGAACGAGTCTAAATTAAGTTTTAAAAGTGCACTTTTCCAGACTCACTTCCTGTTTCTATGAGCTGAGTCAAGCCTTTCTCCAAACCACAGTTTCTACTCACAGTGAAGCACCTGACACAGTAACGATGTGACTTTTCACATTTATCATTTATTTGACCTTGGATCAGGTTTACAGTAATTCTTTACACAACAGACTGAAAAAGACCATAAATGTGTACTATACGTAATTGTAGTTGTGCTGATGGTAGTATGAATCCCAAATCCCCAAAATGCAAGATATCACAAAGTCCTGCAGCTGATAGACACACTCCTTTTTTTTTTTTTTTTACTTTTTTTTTTAAAGTCTAATATTAATCCACTTCCTCTGTATCATATACCCAGCATGTAGGGACTCATAACAATGGGCAATATTAAACTAAAGAATTTGAATGCACATACATGTACACAGAGTTAATATTTTACAATCAGTAACCTTGTAACCCTGGTCTTTAGTACTGTCTCCAACTGCTTAACATGAGCCCAGGCTAAAATAGTGAAATAGAAAACATGCATGGCTACTAAGCAACAAGGCATTCACAGAGATATAAATAATGAAATGCTTCACTTTTTTTTTTTTTTTCCCACAAGACAACGGAGCCTCATTCGTACTCGCATTCGTGTACCGATAAACACCAGTCCCCTGTAAATTAATAAGCACATTCGCATCTCAGCTGATTTACACTTGGTGACACCCACAAAACTTCATTTAACTGTTCTTATTTCAATGTTTTAAATTATGGATTCATTTTGGATGGCTTTCTTCTAGGTCGTTCGTATAAAATGACGGTTTGTGCATGCAACTGAAATAAAAGAGTGTAATGAGTATACAGATTTTCTCTGTATCATCTAACTCATCCTACATCTACAGTTCAAAGCTGATGACATGAGTGAGACCCTTATAGATAAAAACGAACAAACTCAGGAGCTATTTTAAAGTGTGTGTGTGTGTGTGTGTGTGCTCCATCTCTGTAACATGGGAAAGGACTAGGAACCAGTTCACAGGGAAATATTTCCTGTTGTGCCCCTTTTTTTTTTTACCTTTTATTGGTTATCTGGAACAACTTCCTGTCTCCAGCATTAGCTTGCTGTATGCTACTCAATTGTCAAAGAAAAAGGTCTTCGCTTACAACTTAAACATGTTTCTCCTTCATGCGTTCTGTCTACATCTCAGTGTAATGTATCTTCTTGACTATGTTGTTTCTAGTGGCCGTGTTATCTCACTGTAATAAGATGAATTCTAATAATATTGAGATGCTTTTCTTAGCATAAAATACATTTCCTGCAATAGCAAGATTCTTTAAATTCATTCATTCTCATTAACATGATGTTCCTTCATTAGATGCTTTTCGCTTCATAATCTTTTTCCCAAATTTCTTTTATAACATTGAAACGTTACTCACAACAAGATATTTCCTCATAACGACATCCTTTTTTGTAAAAAAGAAAAAAAGAGAAGAAATGTTTTTATAGTGATAATAAAATGCCTTTATTTTGCAATGAAATGCTTCTCTTGTAAGAAAGAAATGTCCCGTCCTGTCTCTAATAAGGAGATGCTTTTCTTGCAAAAACAGGATGTTTTCTCATTATAACAAGATGATGATGATGATGATGATGATATTTTTTTTATGACACCCATGCACTTCCCTAGATAGGTAACAGTAGCTGACGATTATTGCTGGTTTGGCTTGTTTTATTGTGTGCTCTGAGTCTCAGGTTTGTGTGTATGTGTGTGTGTGTGTGTGTGTGTCAGGTTTGGCTATAGGAGACCTGCCCAACCGGCAGCCTATAGGCATTGTGCTGACCGTGCTTGGTGTGGTAGTGCTTGACTTCTGCGCAGACGCAGCCGAGGGGCCAATCAGAGCATATCTGCTGGATGTGGCTGATACAGAGGAGCAGGATATGGCTCTCAACATTCATGCCTTCTCAGCAGGTACATTAATATATAAATATATCTAAAAATATATGTGTATACACACACCTAAACACACATCAAAGCACACAGTGTCCCCTGCTTTCCACATCCTTTACACTTTTTCATCAGGTAGATCATCTCTTTCAACACCTTCTCAGCTGAAGGTACCCTCTACACACATACACATTTTTCCTACCTGTAGGCAGTGTGTCAGCTTGATAGCACTGAATATATAAAGGAAAAGAAGAAGGAGAAAAAGCAAAGGGAAATGCTTCTGGTTCTCAAAACAACATACAGTGATGCCTCGAGATACGAGTTTAATTCGTTCCGTGGCCTTGCTCGCATCTCAAATTGCTCGTATCTCAAAACAATTTTCCCCATTTAAATGAACTGAAATCCCATTAATCCGTTCCAGCTCGCAAAATTCCACTCCAGTTGTTTTGTTTGTGTTTTGAATATGAAAAATATACAGTACCTGTATTTATAAATGACCAATATTGTATAAAAACATACAGTAGTAAAAGAGAATGTTAAAAAATAAACTGGTTTTACTTTACGGAAGATGCGCACGGAGGTTGAGGGAGGATTAAACAGGAGGAATTTTGTTTCGTACTTTTTTTTTTGCTTTTGTTCACTTACTCGCTACTGTACACTCTTAATGCTACTTTACACTTAAATGGAACTTAACTAAACTTCACTAAAATTAACAAACTTAGATCAAGCATCGCGTTAGTTCTGGCAGGCCACGTCTTCAAGCGTGCATCAGCTGGTAATCAGCTTTCCATGACGCGCACCAGTCCGGTTACGACATCCATATTACCCGAACATTTAAATTCCCATTCATTGAGCCGCTTTCTAGCGCTTCGCTGCTGCTGCGATCTAAACTCCCTCCTCCAACCCCGACTCCACCATGCCGGAACCTGTGTTCGTTGTACAAGTTTACGTCATAATCCTCCACATAGTTTTCTCTCTCTCTCCCTCTCTCTCTAATTATTTAATTATTTATTTATCAATTCATTCATTTATTACTTTCCAAAAACGCGTAAGCGAGCATATCTAATACTACGCATGATTAGTGGTTCTGTTATACGGGGGGTCTATTATATTTTCGCTGCTCTCCCCGCTCTGTCCATGCATGCGGACGGGCACGTGGATTCTTGCCCAGAACAGAACCATACCGCCAAAACTAACTGTATGCATATCATCTAATAAATTCTCATTTGACAAAGTGGTCCTGACAGAACTGAAATTCTCTTAACTTATCTGAACTTAATTGCTACAGTTTCTGTTTTCTTTACATTAATTTTGCTTAATTTTCTTCATCGCTTTTCTCTTCACTTGTTTTTGCCTTTTTTGTCACTCTTTCCTCACTAACATCTGCCGGTCATTTTAATAAAAACCTGTCCGGTCGGCATATTGTATACGGTGTAGTCGCACAAGTTCAATTTTTTTAACGCATCCGAAAATTACGGATCCGCAGATGGTCGGCACCTCACGCAGCGCCTTTGCGACTCTCCATAGGAAATGAACGACGTCCGTTTTATCGGCCGTCGTTTGTCGTGTGCAGTGGAAGGGCGGCTTTAACCGAGTGAGACGCGGGAAGCTGAGGCGGGGAAACAGAGCACACGTGGTTGTTGGGATCTTTGTTTCGGCGGCGGCGGCTCGGATGCTCGTATCTCAAAAATTTGCTCGTATCTCAAGCCAAAAATTTGGTCGAATCACAGCTCGTATCTCAAAAAATTCTTATGTCAGAGCACTCGTATCTCGAGGCATCACTGTAATATATTATATATCATTTTTGGCTCTGATTGGTCAAATAGCATTGATTCGTTCTCTTAAACAGCAGATGTAAAAACGGTTCCGGCTCCAAAAATAAAAAAAGACAATTGTTGATATGTTGTAGCATGTTGTAAAACAACTGATTTGCTTTGGATTGGATCGAGTCTTCCTGTCATTGATTATTTTATTATTTAACTACATGCCTTCAAGTGTTCTATTCTTTACCTAACACACAGTGTAGTCTTCATAAGTCAAGCTTCAAAAAGTGCTGCCATCTTTATAAGACTATATAAGCTGTCAGTCTGTGACTCTTGATATCAATGGTTAAACTAACATAATAGTTTATAGAGTTCAGTTGATCGGGAGTTATCAAGGTGAGTAAATTATTTATACCAACGTTGTGCACCGTGATAAAGGTCATAAAGCAAACTGGCTTACTAACTAGTGTGTGTTTCTTTAGGACTGGGAGGCGCTGTGGGCTATGCACTTGGTGGTCTTGACTGGACAAACACCTTCCTTGGTCAGGCTTTTAAGTCCCAGGAACAAATCTTGTTTGTGTTTGCTGCTGCAATATTCATCGTCTCAGTGACACTGCACCTCTTCAGCATTGAGGAGGAACAGTATATCCCGCAGCAGGAACGACTGGATGAGGAGGCTGACGGGACAGCCTCTGTCAAATTGAATGTCCTGCTTGGTCTTCCGTCATCGCAGCAACAGCTGGATCTGATTCCTGAGGATGAGCCCTATGAGCATGAATCCCACTCGGCTGAGCCAGAGCTGGACTACCTGGATATGGAGCTGGTGCGCAGTAAGAGTGACTCAGTGCTGGCCATGGCTGATGGCACTCTGGAGCATGAGGCGCTCTTTTTACGCCAGATCGAGCCTTCCATCTTTCACGATCGCTTATCATCATTCTACGGCAGCCAAGAGTTCCCACATGGGCGCTTCAGCCTCAGCCGTCTGTCATCCTTAGTGCACGAGCCAGAAGGTGAAGAGGTGCCACTCCATGCCAAACCCAAAGCCTCCAATGGCCAACCAGCCGGGCACAGTGATCCTACTGGACATTCCCAGCCACTTCCAACAAATGCACTCAAATCCTCCAGTGCCGGAGCTGCCATCCGGCGCCGGCGCCACACTTTCTACCGTCAGTCATCCTGTACTTTCTCCTACTACGGTCGTCTTGGCTCTCATCGCTACCGCTACAGGCGTGCCAATGCCGCCGTGCTTATAAAACCATCACGCAGCATGAACGATATCTACGAGATGCAGCAGCGCCAGAGGAGGGGACAGCGGCACAGGGCTCGACACCAAAGCGGAAACACTACATCCAGCGGAGACACCGAGAGCGAGGAAGGTGAAATAGAGACTACTGTACGGCTCCTCTGGATGTCCATGCTAAAGATGCCCAAAGAATTACTTCGGCTCTGTCTTTGTCACCTGCTCACCTGGTTCTCCATCATCGCTGAGGCCGTGTTCTACACTGACTTTATGGGACAGGTCATCTATGAGGGTGACCCTAAGGTAAGATAATAAAGGATGACACAATAGGAACATTTTATTTATTTTTTTAACACATTTATTAGTCTGTCTGTCTGTGACACATTTTCAATAATGTAGAAACAAGCCTGTATGTGTTCCTTCCATTTTTTTCAATAATTAAAACATTCAACATTATAGAAAAAAGTAAAACAAAATATATATAAAGTGTTTGCATGATCCACTCCATATAACAAAGCAAAGTTTTGTATTTAAATAGTAGCACAATTCAAACATTAGCTATCTGGACAAGCTTTTTCAGGAGTACAGGGTTGCCAGGTATCAAGGCAGGATACACCCTGGACGGAGTGCCAACCCATCACAGGGCACACACACACACTCATTCACTCACGCAGTCACACACTAGGGACAATTTTCCAGAGATGCCAATCAACCTACCATGCATGTCTTTTGGACCGGGGGAGGAAACCGGAGTACCCGGAGGAAACCCCCGAGGCACGGGGAGAACATGCAAACTCCACACACACACACAAGGTGGAGGCGGGAATTGAACCCCGACCCTGGAGGTGTGAGGCAAACGTGCTAACCACTAAGCCACCGTGCCCCCCTCCATCCTAATATATCTTAAACAAAAAGACCCTGTCTAGAATATTTGGGATCTAGAAAAGGGAGATGTTTGTTTCTTTTTTCCATGACTTTCTGCTTTAACCACATAATTTATCCACCTGTAACCTCTTGAAACATGTTGGAAACGTTTTATGGCTGAAGTCATGCAGCCATAAAACATCTGGAATGTTTCCCACAATGAAAGGGCTAATAACTTTGTACAACTGTTTTCATGTTGAACTCAAGCTTATGTCGCTATAAGACTTGTTCTAAATCTGTTTTTGTTCTATTAGGCTCCTTCAAACTCTACAGAGCTGCAGAGCTACCATAAAGGAGTGCAGATGGGCTGCTGGGGGCTGGTAATCTACGCTGCTACTTCTGCTGTTTGCTCAGGTCTGTTCAATACAACATGAATCTACAATATGATCAAGAGTCTCAGGACCAACATGCAAATAACTAGGTGTAAAGTAGTTTCTTTTTCAGGTGAAAATAATTCTGTGTGATTCTTCAATCAGTTGTAATTGATAGGTGCATCTTAGGTTACCAAGGATAGACAGATTCTTGGATATTCTCTAGATTATGAAGATTATAAGGAGATTTTGCTACGTTTATCATTGTAGGACTGAAGGAGTGTATAGTATGAGATTTGTAATCAGTCATTTTTAAACATGCTTATTGTCTTATCTATGCTCCAATACAAAAACCTGAGTATATGCCTTAGTTACACATTTCTGTAGATTTGATTCTAAATCTGTTTGTTACCTCTTTTTTAAAGCTTTACTCCAAAAGTATCTGGACAACTTTGACCTCAGCATAAGGGTCATCTACATTCTGGGCACTCTGGGTTTCTCCATCGGCACGGCCATCATGGCTATCTTCCCAAATGTCTATGTGTCCATGGTGATGATCAGTAGTATGGGTATCATCTCCATGAGCATCTCCTACTGTCCATATGCGCTACTGGGCCAGTACCATGAGATCAAAGAGGTGAGATGGTATACGATCAGAACGGAGAACAAAAAATGTGATCTTGGAGGTTTTGCCTGTGATGTAGGTGCGGGTGCCCAGTGAGCTATTCTGACTATTTCAGAATGGCGCTAAAAACATCCAATGCAAGTGGAAACCCCTTGATGAGTGTTCAGATGAGAATGCTCAGACTGGTTTAAAATGACACAGACTAGGGTAACTCAAGTAACTTTCAAGCATCTTGTAATGCTTACTGCTGTACGTGTACATTTCTGGCATTTTGTCTGACACTCTTATTCAGACTAACTTACATTTATCTTCTTTTTTATACATTTAAGCAATTAAAGGTTAAGAGTCTTGTTTAAGGCTCCAGAATTGGCACCTTGGTGGTTTTGAGATGTGTACTTACAACCTTCCAATCAGTTGTCCAACATAACCTCAGATAATTACTCTCTACAATCGTAGTGAGCAGAAAAGCATCTCGGAATACACAAAATGCCAAACACTGAGGCAGATGAACTACAACAACAGAGGACACATCAGAAAAAAATACCAGGAGAGGTTGCCTCAGATTTCTGTTCTTGGCTGATGGGAATCTGGGGGTATGTGGTAGCCTAGTGGTTAAGGCGTTGTTAATTAAGTGGTTAATTACTGATCGGAGGGTCATGAGTTCGAATCCCAGGTCCATCAAGCCGCCACTGCTGGGCCCCTGAGCAAGGCCCTTAACCCTCAATTGCTCAGTTGTATAAATTGAAATAAAATGTAAGAGACTCTGGATAAGGGTGTCTGCTAAATGCCATAAATGTAAATGTAACCTGATGTCTGCTGCTGTTGTATCCCATCTGCCTCAAGGTTTGACATTTTGTATATTCTTGGATGCTTTTCTGCTCACCACAGTTGTATAGAATGCTGTTGTGTTTTTTTTGTTACTGTAGCCTTCCAGTTAGCAACCATTCTCCTCTGACCTCTCTCATCAACAAGGCGTTTCTTCCAGCAAAACGTTAATTGAAGGCTCTTGGCATGTATCTGTATGATTTTAGGCATTGTGCTGATGCCGCATAATTGGCTGATTTTATTTACTTATTATTGTTCGATTAGGTGATTTGGTTGAACGTGATCATGTCCGTTTTCCTTAGTAAGATGACACATTTGTGTGTGATTTGCTGGAAAGGAATTGGAATTTTCCTTTTAGGAACAAACAGGGCTTTGACAATACTACTCAATAACTGGGATTTTTTTTTCCTACCATTCCATAGTATATCCATCACAGCCCTGGCAACTCAAAGCGAGGCTTCGGCATCGACTGTGCGATCTTATCATGCCAGGTGTACATCTCACAGATCATCGTGGCGTCAGCATTGGGTGCAGTGGTGGACGCAGTGGGCAGCGTGCGTGTTATCCCCATGGTGGCATCTGGTGGCTCCTTCCTGGGTTTCCTGTCTGCTTGCTTCCTGGTCATCTATCCAGGAGATGGTGATGGAGAGAAGAGTGAGCAGAACAAAGCTCTGACCAAATCGAGCACTGCAGAGAATGACACCAGCACCGAGAAGCCTAGTGTCCTGAAGCTCACACGCAAAGGCACTACCACCACAACCTGCAACGTGGAGTGTGAGTCCACACTGTGATGAAGACGAGTGGCTGTGGAGCACACATTCCCTCCATCCCAGCTTGATTCTGCTTTCACCAGGGAGTGGTGTAGATTTTATTTGTTTGTTCATTTGTTTGTAGAGGTGGCATTAGCATTCTTGATCCTCAGGGCCACCAGGGGGTGCAGGACACTAGAAATGACAAGGGCATTGTGGTCTGTCCCATTCTTTCAATATATATTAATCTATTTAAGCTTGTACTTCATCCAATCAAAGATCCTACTTCCACTCTAAGTGCAAGATCTAATCATGTAATCTAATCAAAATGAAAATTAGTTGTGTAAGATAATCATTTGGATTCTAGGTTTTTCTTCAATTGATTATTCCTTCATGTCTGTCTTTGGCCTTATGGCCTCCTGTCCATGAAGAGGAAGTTTCTCCAAGTACATTAAATAATATTTAATCCTTGTTTTTTTAAAATGTCTAAACTATGTCAGCTCCTGGTGGATGTATGTGTGGTAGTTTAAGTTGATCAGCAGAAAAACACCCTAAGGTTTAAAACAGACCCAAATCCTCACCTTTTTATAGTGTTTTAGTTTGTGCAAAACTGCTAAAGTTAGTGCTGGGAGAAGAAATTGATCCCCTTAAAGATTCCTAGCTTTCCCAGGGTTCTTTTGCTCTATCTATGAGCAGTTCATATATATATATATATCAATTTATTACTTAACAAATAATGTTGTAACAAATCTCAATGCTGCAAGTGAGTCTATAGAGCACATACCAAATGAAGCAATTAAGTAATTATGTGAAGCTATTGGAAGATGCTTTGTGTCTTTCAGTTTAGTTTTCAGTAACAGGATATAATTGGAGTCAGCTCAGTTGTCGTATAAAGTGAGTGGCTGTACACGGGGCTTGAGGTGATTGGGAAGGTACCTGTGGAACACGTCTTAACTTTTTGACAGAACTTAAGCTGTGCAGTAAATTCAGCAAAAAAAAAAAAAAAAGAAAAAAGAAAAAAGTTGTTTGGAATTTAGTTCTGATTACAATTCTACATTTTATTGACCGAGTTTGGGACTGGAGTGCTGAACCCTCGGTAGTAACGTTTACATTCTCTTTCACTGCTGCATTGCACTGCACTGTTTTTACATTTACAGCATTTGGTTATTAGACCCTTCCACACCGAGATCTCCCAAGTTTCAAGTCATCTTTGGCACCTTGGCTCCTCCATGGCCTCCGGTTCAGTTCCAGTTTACTCTACAACCATGCAATATGCCTGTGATGGTGGGCGCTGTGGTGGTTGTGTGCGTAATCGTTCCAACTGGTCTTCTGGGTTAGTTACATTTGGAGTAAAGTGGTGAGATTTCTGACTTACTCAATGCTGGAAGACCAGTCATGACCTTAAGTCAGGATCCTATTATTTTATATTACAAGACATGGTATTTACTTCCATATTGCTGTTTAGCATGTCAGACACTCTGAAGCATGTTGACAATATTTGTGTTTCCCTCCAAGCAGATTTGTACTTATCTGCTGTATTATCTGTATTTGTAGCTATCTTTATACAGTGTTAAAACTAAGTCGTAAGCTGAAATTTTTTTTTTTTTGGAATGTTTATTAAAAGAAAATTGATAAACCAAACTTGAAAATATATACACACACACACATAAGGCTTATTTTCAGACAAATCAGACGCAGTTGCAATAATAATGTTACTTGCCTCAGAACGTTTGAGTGCTGGATTTTTCTACCTACAGTAGTGCATGAGGATGTTGCATCCTAGATATTAAAGAAATGCAATACGTTTTATGAAGGCCATATAAGCCTCGCTAATGAAATATAAACATGTAAGTGATGGGTTATAATGCATTTATAAGGCATTGTTTATGTATTCCAAGCCTTAATAGTGTACTACAAATACAATATCTGTATCTGTTTTAGGGCTAATAAAATATCCCTACCTTTCTTCAGTTTAAACCATTAAGTATAATCCAAAAATTATAACAAATCCAAGTACACAGTTACTAACAAGTAATGAATGGACGTTGCACTCTGTGTTTGTCCAACAAGCTTTATAACTCTATATATTTATTTGTGTTTAACGTTGTCTCTCCATCCCAAATAATGTATTCGTATTTGAATTCACTTTTTTTTAAATAATTTACATTTTTAAATGTTTATAATTAAAAACTAATTTATAGTCTAATAAGAATTTATAAATATTTTAAAACATTTGATTTGTAGCAATAAAAGTAAAAAAAAATGCCCAACATGTGCTACAATACATTTAACATACAAAAATTGGGAAAGGAACCGGGCTTAATTTCTGTTAAACATAATATGCTAGCTGAGTTTCTTACAAGTGTGTTGTGTATGTTCTATGTAATGAATAATATTAACAAGTTAATAATATAAAGTGCAATTTTCATAAGTGATTATAATATGTATAGCATAATGCCTTAAAAATGTGTCATAACATGATTATGGTGGATATATGATGGACTGGATATAAATATGGCCTTCATAGAAAGTGTTATCGATAAGTAATCATTACTTAAAAATATTAGAGACTTGGCTTTAGTTGATGGACAGGTCTCTATTTTTTTAAATACTTGAAGTGTGCTGTAATTGTTTTTTGTGGTGTTTTTTTTTTTTTTTTTTTTGGGATGATCCAAGTAGATATTTGGTAAAGAACTGGATGAAGGGATGCTGAGTTGGATTTGGTTTGGTTGGATTTGCTCTATCAGGACGCATGTTCATTACATGTGAATGTAACTTGTCATTGTATTTTTTATTATAAGCAAAAGATCTGATAATGCTAAGAACTTGCACACGGGTTGTTGTCCCTGACTCGGATTATGCATAGTCTTGGACTACGAAGGTTTCCGATGGAGTTACACCTTTTACTGTGCAAGTTAGTTCAAGACTAAGCTTAATCCTGGACTGTAGAAGGACGCCTACAGTCCAGGAACTCAAGTTTTAAGAGTCATTTTGCAAAAGAAAAAAGAACTGTGGATATTTATTTTTGAGCTCTTTTCATGTTATACTAAATGCTTTGGCTTTATTTAAAGATGAAGATCCAATTATAGAGAGATATTATTATTATTATTATTATTATTATTATTATTATTATTATTATTACCTGTTGTGCTAAATGCAAATTGAAATATGCGTTGGAAAAGATCAGAGTTGTGAGTGTGTTTGGTGTGTGTTTATGTGCGTGGGTGTGCGTGTCTGTCTGTGTGTGTCTGTGTAACGTCCGAATTAGACTTCTAGCTGTCTACAACTCTTAGTTTACAGACCTTAATTTAAAGCAAATGTCACTTAAGTCATTGATTCTCATTATGTGTAGTTCAATGTATGTGATTATGAATAATTCTTTATCATTGCCTCCTTCATTAATTATGATTGTGTATTCGTTCACTGTTTCGAAGAAAGTTAGTGGATGTTAACGACAGACAAAATGTATGGAGGAGAACCGAATATCTGCAGTGTACTATAAGCTTTGTTATTTTAAAGTTGTATATATTCCTTTGAAATAGTTTCTTTTGCTGCTATATATAACAAATATATATATATATACTGTGTGTAATGTAATTTTATATATATATATATATATATATATATATATATATATATATATATATATATATATATATATAATTTAAAAAAAGCTGATTATTTTTATTAGTTTCATTTTCTAAGAACTGTACAGAACATCTGTAAATATGCACAAGCCTTCAAATGTAGATCTATTCAGGAACACTGTATTGAATGCACCTTTAAAGAATCACTGAAAGAAACGTTACGGATGTGTCTCCTTTTTATCTGGACTTTTCCCTGTATAACTGCATGTATGAGTGATTTTATAGCTGTTGGATATATAGAGTGCACAGGTTTGGGTGTCATTAGGATGAATCATTAAATAGAGTATGATGAGATCTTAATAGTAGGTGGGAAAGTTTTGCATGTCCCCTTTTTTTCATGTGAAATCGATGGATAATTTTATCCAATCAACAAACACCTACACTTTTATAACAGCCTCCAAAGCCTTAAGGATTCTATCAGCTGTCATGTTTCAATGAATATTCTTCCTGTTATCTTTTTAATGAATAGATTTTTTTTCTTTTCATTTAAAAAAACCTTAGATGCAAACTTAACAGACTGAATAGATGAATAGATTACGTTGAAATTTACATTTATGGTTTTTGTTAGACGTACATACAGCAACTATCCAACAACTTATAGAAGTCTCTTTGGAAGTCTCTCCTAATGAATACATCGATACTGGCTCCCTATATCCCAAACTAAAATGACCATCAGTCTAAAACTTCTGGTGGGAGGTATATTTTTTGACATGAAGTCATCTGAGATGTTTCAAATGTTGCAAGTGATGAAGATTACGTTCATTTATGTGTAGGTCGTATGTGACCGACTCCAATTGGATTATTGAGTTAATTAAATTCTTACACTAGTCATATTCTCCATGGCGTCTCGGAGTATGTCAGTAAACCCGAACCTCCCTGGTTTAGAAACTTGAAACTTGGTCTGTGTTTCTGTTCTTCTATCTATATGGGAAGATGCATCACCCCAAGTAGTGAACGAGTGTGTGAATGTGTGTGCATGGTGCTCCTGCCTCACGCCCAGTGTTCCTGGGATAGACTCTAGATTTGCTAGAGAGCTTTTATATACAAAAAAAAATAATAAATCTTTAATAATAATGTGTATTTTGCCTAAAAATACAAAATATACTGACTGTTCAATCGAAGTATATTAGCAACTGGACAATGTTTAATGAATAAATGATTGTAAGACACTGCCATCTAGTGGTCATTTGAAAGCTTTCTTTCTTTCTTTCTTTCTTTCTTTCCATTCTTTCCATTTTTTCTTTCCTTTCTAACTAAAGTACTTGACACACATTTGTGGTTTGTTCCTAGTGACTAGGATTTTTTTTTTCCCAGACAAAGATAATGTATCTGTCAATAATGTGATAATGTATCCGTCAAAAAGTGGGGAAAATTCTGGAAACTTAACCTGGTGCTCATGATGATCTTCACGTCATATAACGTAGATGCTTCAGATCTCTATACTGGGAGCTATTTAACATATTTCCACGTGGCCCAAGTTTGCATGTTTGTGGAGTTTGCATGTTCTCCCCGTGCCTCGGGGGTTTCCTCCGGGTACTCCGGTTTCCTCCCCCGGTCCAAAGACATGCATGGTAGGTCGATTGGCATCTCTAGAAAATTGTCCGTAGTGTGTGATTGCGTGAGTGAATGAGAGTGTGTGTGTGCCCTGTGATGGGTTGGCACTCCGTCCAGGGTGTATCCTGCCTTGATGCCCGATGACGCCTGAGATAGGCACAGGCTCCCCGTGACCCGAGATAGTTCAAATAAGCGGTAGAAGATGAATGAATGAATGAAAGTGTATTTTCAATAGACTTTTAATGGAATTTGACTAACATATTTCAAAAGACACACACTTTTGGTCATGTTTAACATTAAATTACTATGGAATAAAACACTTCGGACAATAGGATGCAAGGCAGAGATACGATCCCAAATCTTTCTTTAATTCAACATACTTTTCCTATTTCATGCCTTCTCAGTATGGGACAGGACAACATGAGCCATGAATTCTCTAATAATCAGTGTATATATACAATTTTAAACTGCAGATCTTTTTAGAATGTATAAATAGCCTATCTAATGTATCTTGGATCAGTTGGTTGTGGCTCTAGGTTGTTGATTGGAGGACTGGCGTTCAAGCCCCAACGTTGCCAAGCTTCCACTGTTGGGTCCTTGAGCAAGGCCCTTAACCTTCACTACTCCAGGGTTGCTGTTTCATGGCTGAACCTGCACTTTGAGCCCAACTTCCAAAATTTGGATATGCAAAGAAAAGAGTGTGCTGTAATGTATACGTGACAAATGAAGTCTTCTAAGTAACATTTCAGAGAGCAGGGAGGGAATATTTTTCAGGTTTGATACCACTCATTTTTTGGAAAAAAATCATTTACTATCATGTCCTGTTTTACATGACATGACATGACATACAGCCATAATGATTTCAATATATTTTTTGAATGTGAAAATGGCAAGAATGCTTGTTTACGTTTGGATGCTTCTCCTGTCATTTATTTTATAGACACTATACAGGTCACCTAAGATCCTGGGAATGGGGTGTTGTGAATATGGGTAGGAATCATTTAAACGTCGAGCCCACTTTAGATTTAAAGTGCTAATCATGAAAAAATAAAACTTACCTTAAAATAAATGTAAAAATGATGCTCAAGGAGGCTCCTCTCTGTGTGGTGATGAATAAGGATCAAGGATGCTGTAATTATGACAGTTGTTTTAATCATCATCAACGTGTGTGAAATAAGAAAATCCATAAAAGGTTTATTTTTTTTAAGATTCTGTGTTGACCTCAGATTAGCTCAGAGGTCAATAAACCTGGTTACAATTCCTCAACTTTTTTCTTCTTTTCCTCAATCTTGTCCTTCTTCTCAATAACTTTCTCCCTCTTTTCCTCAACCAGTTCAAGAATCTCCTTCTCCTTGCTGACCTCCTGCTGCTTAAGCTTCTCTGCCTCCTCCAGCTCAGCATCCAGTGCATCCATAATTTTTCCCCATGTCAGTTGGGGAGGAGTTGGTAAAGAGTCGATGGATGCAGCATTATCTGTCTGGAAAGAGTCAGATTCGAGGCCAGTTGAAGCTCAGGCTCAGGTGGAGACAAAGTCTCAGGCAGACCCACAGGGATGGGTTGTGATAGAGTCTCAGGTGGAGTCACAGGCTTTGGGGGAGATGCAGGTCCGGGTGGAGATGCAGGTTCAGTAGGAGACACAGGTTGAAAACACCATTATAAGAACCTTAAACATTTGTACTGTAGTGCTTTTTGATTTCTTACCAGTGTGGGCTTCCATTTGTGCAGAATTGGCTGGAGGTTCTGAGGAGGCTGGGGAGATGGGAGGAAGCAATCTGCTACAACAGCCTCCACCGTTGGGGTTTGGGGTAGAAGTCGGGTGTCAGGGAACCTCATCCTCATTTGGGTGACACTGGAAGGTGTGATTATTAGTATACAGTCTGACAATTGTGTATTGATGAGGAGGATGTTGTCCTCAAAGACCACATGTAGTTGGCATCTCCTTTTAGAATGTCAGAATACATCATGAAGCAGAGTCTAACTGGAGCTGGTACATCTCTGTATATGCCTCAGGATCCTCACAGGGTTGACCTCATCTCAATGAAGGTCCAAAATCCTTATGACATGGAACATGACATGGAACACAACTGGAGCTGGTACAATCTCTGGATTCCTCGAAAAGGGTAGAAAAAGAGAAGCAGTGGAGAGGAATTAGCATAGCTGCTGTTCATAATATTAGCAAGCACTAAATAATAATGTGCATTTGATCAGATGTATTAGAGAACAAGATTATGGGAAGTATTATGTGTATACCTGACTAAAGAGAAGTTTTTAATCTACATTTAAACTGGGAAAGTGTGTCTGAGCCCTGAACACTATTTCGCTCTACCGCCTTTAGTAGATTTTGATATTCTGGGAACTACCAGAAGTCCTGAGGTTTGTGATCTCAGAGAGCATGAAGGATTGCAGAGTGTTAGAAGACTTGTTAGATACATGGGAGATAAACCATTTAGAGCCTTGTACGCAAGTAGCAGCAGTTTGTAATCAATTCTGTAGCCAGTGTAGAGAAATTGGGGTTATATGATCATATTTTCTTGTCCTGGTAAGAACTCTGGCAGCTGCATTTTGGACTAACTGTAGCCTATTTATTAAAGATGCAGGATGACCACCTAGTAATGCATTACAATAGACCAGTCTGGAGCTCATGAATGCATGAACTTGCTTCTCAGCATCAGATACAGACAGGATGTTTCTTAGCTTAGGCAATATTTCTAAGGTGGAAGAAGGTTGATTTTGTAATATGGGCGATATGATTCGAAAGACAAGTTGCTGTCTAATATAACACCCAGGTCTTTCACTGTTGAGCTTGTAGTTATAGTACATCCCTCTAAATGGACATTGAATTGTAAAAGCATATGTGTACTGGTTTTTGGACAGATAAGTAATATTTATTCATCTTCTACCGCTTATCTGAACTACCTCGGGTCACGGGGAGCCTGTGCCTATCTCAGGCGTCATTGGGCATCAAGGCAGGATACACGGGACGGAATGCCAACCCATCGCAGGGCACACACACACTCTCATTCACTCACGCAATCACACACTAGGGACAATTTTGCAGAGATGCCAATCAACCTACCATGCATGTCTTTGGACCGGGGGAGGAAACCGGAGTACCCGGAGGAAACCCCCGAGGCACGGGGAGAACATGCAAACTCCACACACACAAGGTGGAGGCGGGAGATAAGTAATATTTCTATCAAAATTTAACAATAGAAAAGTACTGGACATCCAAACATTTATATTTTTAACCTAGACAATTTAGATATTTCATTTGGTTATGATGAGATATATAAGTGGGTATCGTCAGCATAACAATGGAAACTAATCCCATGCCTTCTAATCAGAGCCGATCGGCCCCATACGCTCACTACGCAAGCTGCGTAGGGCCCCGCAAATTACGTAAGGCCCCGTCTCCCCCTGCCTCATTTTACAGCGCGTGTTAATGTTTAAACTTTAAAGTGTAGATGACAATATGAAGCGGAGCTATCCATCTGGCCATGAAAAGAGAAACAAATAAACAAAATGAGAGTGAAATGCGAGAACAGCAATCAGGTAAACTTGTGTTCTCCTCAAGTTTGATGTCAGCAAGAGCAAATAACAGTAAAGTTAAGTTGATGTGATTCTGTCTCTAGTCTCTATCTGACTAGCTACATTAGCTGTGCAGTGCTGCAAGTGCATCTCTTGGCCTGTCTGTCTGTCACACAACAATTTATCGCGTGAACATTCGCATGAATAAACGCCCAAGGGCAACGGTGTTTATAAACGGAAGCTCGATTACCGCGCCGCGCGTGAACATGCGTTCATATGCGTGTGCAATCGTGCACGAAATGACACGCGCGCTTTCCAGCAGAAACATCTGTGTTGGGACCAGTACAAAAAGTAGCGTGATAGCACTCCTAATGACAATGTTTATAGTCTCTCAATCAAGGTTACAACAACGTTAATGTAATATGGAAACCAGTGGATTTACATTGGAATGAGCATAATGCCAGGTCAATATGAATGTACATCCCTCAGTATATAATAAGGTAGGAGGGCCCCTTAGCAGAATTTTCCTTAGGGCCCCAGGGAAGTCAGGATCTGTTCTGCTTCTAATGATTTCAACATTTCAGTAACGCTGTTGCTGCAAACACCAGGTGGCACTGCAATGCAAGAAATCTTTATAAGAGGGCCTCTCAAAATATCCAACTGTGGAATTAACCATCCATTTTGAGAATGCTCACGTTCATTTTGTCAGACTGCCAAACCCTGTGCTTGATTATATGGGAAAAGACTGAAAATGTCAGTGATCACAATGAACACTGGATGCAGGAACACTGGATGCAATGCAGGAATACACCATGGATAGGACACCAATCAATCGCAGGTAACCTTTAATATACACCTTAACACATTCATTCACACTCTGGGGCAATTTAGTATAGCTAATCTGCCTACATGTTTTAGGGAGGTGGAAGGAAACCATTGAACCCTGGGGAAACATGGAGAATAAATGAAACGTCACCCACACAGTCTCATAACCCAAGCTCAGCCCTCACTAGATCACCCAAGCTAATTCATCACTAGCTGAGAGTAAATACTATTTCCTTCATCCTGCTGGACCTATTGCTTTTCCCAATGCTCCATATTCCCTAAGTAGCTATTACATCATGAAGAAAATGCAGTTTCTTAAAAAAATGCAATCAAAAAGTGTAATTCTGTTTGTCACTAGAGGAAAAATTATGCAGAGATTTCAATGAATGCAAAATGCAGAGAAAGTTAAAAAAGGGTTTATGGATCAATGTTCTCACTTTATGGAAGTTTAATTTTAATTAGGAAAAGAAGACTAGGAAAGCCTTCGTTTGCCTGGAGTAAAGTTTTTATCTTTGTCCATTTAACACATGCAGAAGGAAATTTGGACTCTTGAGGGATGAGGAACTTTCACTGGGGTGAAATATGGAAGTTCCCAGGAGTGAAATATGGAAGTTGTGTCTATATATCATGATGTGTTGTGTCTTTACACAGTGTGTATTTATCTAGTGCTGCCATGAACACTGAATTATAACAGAATTTGTACAAACTTTATAGGTATGATCCATGTGTACAGGAAATCACTGGAACAAAGATAATTGCTAATGGTGTCCCTCAGGGTGGCATGCTAGGACTTGTTTTGCATTTTGTATTAATAGCTCACTTGCCCTGTTCATGCATTTTATAAATGTGCTGAGACTGTTATCACTAGCTAGGAGGACACCAGTGGGCTTTAGTGGGGTTTTGCAGATATATTCAGTGTTTTCCAGTAACCACCAGGCAAAACCTTTGATCCTGGTTAAGGGCCCTGTAAGGCTGTCTGCCTCTCAGATTAAAGAAATGGAGCGGCCCCGATTAATGAGTTCCCTGGGGTGAGCAAGAGACTAGTTAAAACCATCAATGCTTAAACTGAATACATTTAATCCCAGATACTAAATATTGCATATTGTTTAATTTATTATTTTCAGGCAATGTTGTATTTCTTAATCTCAAAGAAATAAGAATTTGTTACTTATCATGCCTCTTTGATTTGTTTTCATAAATTGTTGTCTCATATATAGTCTCAGGCTTTAATATTCAAATTCCCTACATTCATTAATATTCATTAGCTTCCTAATAGCTTTTTTAAGAAAATTTTAGGCATTGGACATGACAGAAAAAGCATACATTCAAACCAGCCTTTTGTTACCTCTTGCCTTTTTAACCCCAACCATTAGGTAATCAGAAAATACATGTCATACTGAGTTGTGTTTTCAACAGTGTTCCGGATAAAATGAGCTATCCTGTATGGACTGGTATCTTCCATCCAAGGTATATTCCTGCCTTGTGTTTAGCATTCCTGAGATACAGACTCCAGAGCCATCCTGTCCATGATGAATGAATGATCAAACAAACGGACGAATGAACGAATGAATGAACGAATGAACAAACAAACGAAGGAAGGAAGGAAGGAAGGAAAGAACCACTCGGTGAATGCTATCCTCATAGTGAAACATGGTAGTGGTAGCATCATGTTGCTAAAAAGGGATGCTCTTTATCAGCATTGACTGGGAAACTGGTAAGGGTTGAGTGCAAGATCTGCAAGAGATCTGGAGATGAGGTTTACTATATATATATATATATATATATATTTTAAGGATATTTGCAAAGCCTGAATGTATTATAATGGCCAAAAGTATTAAGCTTAGGAATGTGAGAAAAGGGTACTGATCCTTCCTTGAAGCTAATTGCATAAGAGCTATGCTAATTGACGTTATGTCTGAGTATTGACCTGATGGATATTAGGCCTCACACATTCTTTACACATGTTCTGTTTCAGTTCTTCCTGCATTCAAATTAAACAAGACACTAACACAATATCACCACCATGAAGCCATATGGGAAGAAGAGCCTGATCACCACCTGATATGAATCATCATTTAGGTGAGATTTGAAAGTGAGTAAAAGCTGAATTACATTATACCTCCTCTAAATGCTCCATATGCTCCCTTTTTGTGAGTCTGCTGTCAGTAAAACATTCGGAAGGAGAGGGACACCTAACAGGTCCTTTGGGAGGAAATGAAGGCGCATATTATAGAACATTCAAGAGGAAGCTATGATGAATCAAGGCCATTTTTAGAAATGGTACCATTTTATTAATGTCATAATGCTCAAAGCAGATGTCCTAATCCTTTAATGAATAAATCAATTATTTATTCTTTTTTCATTTATTCCTGTCAGACTGTTATGCTTTGATGAGGTTCAGGGTGCTATTTTCTGGGCTCATGTTCGCGGCAGTACCTATTCTCTGGAATGTACTTTTTAATAAGAGTTATGTAAAAGAATGTTTAATATGTATATATTTGTATATGTATATATGTCATGTTATATATATATTAAACACTCTTTTACATAACATGTACATTCCAGAGAATAGGTACTGCCCCAAACATGAGCCCCCCCGAACATATATATATATATATATATATATATATATATATATATATATATAGACCTCTATATATAGACTATATATAGACATGTATCTTTCCACTAATTTTTTACACAATCTATGTATGAATTAAAGATTGCTTATTTGTTACACATCACGACCTGTTGCAGTGTGTAGGTTACATAGGTTATGAACACTCAGGTATTTTCTTCATATTTGAAATGGATGTAGGATTTATTGAGCACAGAATGGACATTCATTATTTTTATTTAAGATATATTACCTAATACCGAGTACCTATTTAAGTTTGTATAATGCATTTGGATTGTGTTTGAGCATTATGTCTTATCTACATCCCTGACAGAATTACAGACACCAAGGGTGTAATACGTTATTGGTCTAAGACATGACAAACAGTATTGAGCTGTGAAAACAATAAGTGTTCAGAATACAGCACTATAGCAATCAGTTGCCCAGAATCCAGCCTGTGGAAGGATTTGCTGTATAATATATGGAAGCCATTATTCTAGATTCAAACTTATAGGCCTCTCTCACCAATGGGACAGTCTGGGTCTTAACCTCTCACATTTTTCTCTGTCTCCTCATTTTGTCTTTGATATTGCTCATGCTTTTCATATATCTTCCACTGGATGTCATCATCATTAGGGATTACCGTGTCAAGGTTATTAAATGCCAGCGTTGTTCTCTGCTACTTACCTTTTATTATTATTTCTGGTTGGTTGTCTCTTAGTTCTGCTGTAATGTATCTGGACATGGATATTAAGTTTGTTGTTTTCGATCATGCTTCCTCTTATCTTATGTATTTAACCTACACCTACCAGCCATAGATGTGTCTTTGTCCTACCTGGTTTAAGTATATCAAAAAATAATGCTCATCTGGGATTTTTACACACAGCTCTCTCTAGATTACACAGAATAGTGCGAAAGACAAAAACACTGTGGGAAAAAGGTCTGGAGCTGGAAACATCTGAACAGATTAGTTGTAACTGACAAGTTTGTAACCACTCTATACAAACGTGGTGAGCAGAAAAGTATCTCAGGACAGTTGTAGACAAGAAAAATGACTATTCAATTTAATTATCCATCCATCCATCCATCCATTTTCTACCGCTTATCCGCTTACTCGTGAACAAGACCCCAAGATACTTAAACTCCTCCACTTGAGGCAGGAGCTCTCCACCAACCTGAAGGGGACAAGCCTTCTGGAGGTCCTGATTTGAGGAAGCCAACAGGACAACATCATCTGCAAAAAGCAGAGACGAAATCCCGTGGTCCCCAAACCGGACTCCCGCCGGCCCCCGACTGCGCCTAGAAATCCTGTCCATATAAATAATGAACAGGACCGGTGACAAAGGGCAGCCTGCCGGAGTCCAACATGCATCGGGAACAAGTCTGACTTACTGCTGGCAATGCGAACCAAACTCCTCCTCCGGCAGAGGCGTGTCAACCAAGACAGCCCCACAACATCCAGAGACTTGAGGTACTCAGGGCGGATCTCATCCACCCCCGGTGCCTTGCTACTGAGGAGCTTCTCAACTACCTCAGTGACCTCAGCTTGGGGGATCGACGAGTCCACAACTGAGCCCCTGGCCTCTGCTTCCTCAGTAGAAGACATGTCGGTGGGGTTGAGGAGAACCTCGAAGTACTCCTTCCACTGTGTGCGCAGGGCACTGCTTCCCCCTCCTGTGGCGCCGGACGGTTTGCCAGAATTTCTTCGAGGCCGACCGATAGTCCTTCTCCATGGCCTCACCGAACTCCTCCCAGACCCGAGTTTTTGCTTCCGCAACAACCTGGGCTGAAGCTCGCTTGGCCCTCCGGTACCTATCAGCTGCCTCCAGAGTTCCCCAAGCCAACCAGGCTCGATAGAACTCCTTCTTCAGCTTGACGGCATCCCTTACATCCGGGGTCCACCACCGTGTTCGGGGATTGCCGCCACGACAGGCACCGGAGACCTTACGGCCACAGCTCTGAGCAGCCGCGTCGACAATGGAAGTGGAGAACATGGTCCACTCGGACTCAATGTCTCCCACCTCCCTCGGGATCTGGTTGAAGCTCTGCCGGAGGTGGGAGTTGATCTCTCTGACAGGAGACTCTGCCAAACGTTCCCAACAGACCCTCACAGTACGTTTGGGTCTGCAAAGTCTGTCCAACTTCCTCCCCTGCCATCGGATCCAACTCACCACCAGGTGGTGATCAGTTGACAGCTCCGCTCCTCTCTTTACCCGAGTGTCCAAGACATACGGCCGGAGGTAGATCGGAGGTCGATGATCGACTTTGTGGTTGTTTCATCAATTTAATTATTCATATTTAAATCAACATCTAGCTAGCTTTGATATAAATATTCGAACTGATGAGATAACATATGTGAAGGTCAATGAGGGCAAGTGGTAGCTGGTATTGAAAACATTATAGCTGTGTTAGGGTGCATCAATGGTGGGGTACAGTAATTTGTAAGCAGTAGCACAAGAGAAAAAGAGGACAAGCGCATGAACACAGAAAAAAGAGATAACAATATATAATATAATTTAACAGCCAAACTTTTGACAAAGCAGCATGATTTTATGTTGAATCTCTTCTGCAATGTCTTCAGAAGAAACTGACCATATCGGACCAGAAGTGTTGCTCTATTCTTAAGAAAATCTTCAAGAAATAAGAATAAGGTTTTGTTCGGTCTTTCTGCATAATTAGATTTTTCATGCCTGCCTGAATAAGATTCATTTGTGAAAAGCGCTTTAGGCCATTTACAGATCAATGTAATGGCATTTGGGAGAAACCTTGGTAACTAATCAATCTGGATTTTTTTTTCTGAGCTATGAAATTAGTGTTTAAAGCTAGTTATCCCCGTTGCTAGAAACCTCTATTTGTACAATCCCATATGTACTGTGTCATCTACGCCAATTAGGAAACATTCAAGCTGAGTTCTGCTCACCATGGCAACACATCCTGTCCCACTGGGTAGCAAGGTTTATCACCAGGCTCTAAAATTAGAAATTACTCTCACTCTAACAC
Source organism: Tachysurus vachellii (assembly GCF_030014155.1). Taxonomy (NCBI): domain Eukaryota; kingdom Metazoa; phylum Chordata; class Actinopteri; order Siluriformes; family Bagridae; genus Tachysurus; species Tachysurus vachellii. Next base: position 13,051,565 of record NC_083480.1, read on the forward strand.
ATGACACACACATACACACATTTTCGGTGTGCCTTTTGCTCTTGTTTTCTCCTTCAGTTCAGTGCAATGTGTCAGACAGGAAAGTGCCATCATAGCAGCATTTAACTGTAAACATGTACAAAAAATGCAGAAACTAATAGAGCATCTATCTCAAAATAGTCAATGTATAGTTATTTTAATATTACATACTTTTTCTATACAATCAACCACATCAAGTCTAATGCACATACTTTTGTCTGTACGGCACAACTTCCCCAGTGAATGAGAGTGTGTGTGTGCCCTGCGATGGGTTGGCACTCCGTCCAGGGTGTATCCTGCCTTGATGCCCGATGACGCCTGAGATAGGCACAGGCTCCCCGTGACCCGAGGTAGTTCGGATAAGCGGTAGAAAATGAGTGAGTGAGTGAGAATAAATGGCCGCAATTTAGCATGAACCAGCTCAGCTTCTGTTGCAGATCATCTGGTTAATCAGCTATTATCTATTTTAACACTAATCTAAATTCAAATAATGAGTTGCAACTAAACAAACTCTGTACATGAAATCTACACTAGAAGGTATCTAGAATGTATGGATGTGTGAACGATACACAAGACACATAAGAACGGCTACAGTTTCTTTGTTTATATATGAAAGACTAGTCAAATATGAGAAAAAACTGTTACTACATTTGTACACGTCAGTATCATTATCTGCTATCTATTATTTTCGGCATCATGCATTGCAGAAGGATTGCAGGATGGAAATGATTGCTCTCTCTCTGACTTAAGACTGCTGCAGATTGGATGGTTCAGCTGACACACAGTGCTCACGTTCTTGACCTTTTCTCCATAGCAAACATTCGGTTTTGTCATTAGAGGGTTCAGATGAAATTCTATCGACCACTAGGAAAGCTGAAAGTGCTTTGTGAAGTCCCCGGCTTGGTAAACATCATCCAATTACCTCTGTGTGTTAATCTCCATCAGACAGGAGCCTGATCCAACTGACTCTAATGAAGTGAGCTGAACACGAAAGGTGTTTTCTGAGGGAAAGTCATGTGTAAACGCTACTGATCAGAGTTGGCTGAATCTGGTTTGTAAATCTGTCCTGTGTATGTGTCACATCTGTTGATGTTTTGTAATTATAGATTAAATGTCAAGAGAGAAATCGTAAGGTCAGTGCTGGATGGTGCTGTTCACTTCCTGCGTCTTTTTTGTGTGACCCTCGGTATGTTTTCATATTGTCCAAAATACAATGAATTTTCTGGAATGAAAGGGAAACATAATACAAATACAGATGCCGAAAAGGAAGTGCACTATTTGTGAGGGGTTTTTTTTTTTTTTTGGAAAGCTTGCTAGAAAGGTTCAGAGGCATCAGTGATGCGCACGTCTAAAGTGATGTACATCGGGACTGGGATCAATGAAATGCAACAAAAATGTCAGATATGCAGCTTTGTATGTAAGCATGTTGTATTGCGCTATAAATTTTATCATTAATAACTGCCTGATCAGACTCGGGTTGAGGAAGTGTCCATGAGTTCACAAACCATGCTGATATTTATACCTCTTGTTTTTTTCCAGAACATTCCAGTGCCTGCATTCCATGTCAGGAGGGTGCAAATTTAATACTTAAAGCTACACCAACCTTTGTTTATAAATCCAAATACAGATGCATAAATACAGATGTATATGTTAAGAGCAATTAAGTAATTAATTAAGTAATAATAATGTTTGGCTTTTTAGTTTATTACAAACTAAGCAATTATTACCGATTCTCTATAAGAACTATAATCTAACTTGTCCTTAGTTATACGTGTGTGTGTGTTTGACTTTGCAGTACTGTTAAAGATCATTATTAACCCCTACAGGATGAACACAGTAACACTTCAGTCATTATCTTACATATATAAATTACTTTCTAATTCAGCAGTATTTAGTGTTGCTGTGTCTTTTCTTGAGTTAATGACTAGTTAGTAGTTCTCTAGGTGACACTTATTGCTTAGTTCTTTATGAACTACCAAGCCATTACTTTATTTGTACTTAATGAATAATTAGCCAATATTCATTAGCTGGTAATAGTATTGATGTAGGCGTTAAAGACGCTTTTTCTTTGCGAGATATTAAAGAGTATTGTAAAATGTTAGACTTTAATCTGATAATCTGAAGGGAGATGGAGATATTAAAGAGTATTGTAAAATGTTAGACTTTAATCTGACACGCTCTCAGAGGAAAGCTTGGACATTTCACAACAGCTGGAACATTGAACTATCCACACTGAGAATGTGTCTGCCGGCGAACAATAACGCCAACAGCCAGTCGTGACTTCCTCTGAAGCCATTTCATTCAGCGCTGGATTATATGGTCCAAGTTCAAGCACTCTGAGCATATAAAGCAATTTCCTGCTAAGCAAAAACAGCAGGAGGTTTATGGTCCATGCATTGTCATTCGTAACATACTGGTGGCTTGTTTACATTTTCTTATCATTTAAGGCTATGTTTAATGCTCCTGCTGAGGTAATAAAAGTATAAAACAAGACGCTCTCACGCCCTGTAATTTTCATCTGTAATCACATGAACAGTCTCATGCTGAAATACGCTATGGAATTACATAACAGCTGACAGCAGGTATTCTTGTAAATACCTTTTCTAAAACCTTTAGGGACAGTAATGGCAGGATATTGTTCTATCGAAACCATAATGACAGGAATAAAAGTAAGAACCAGCAGTTGGTTGAACAATGAATCACAGTTAGTGACCAAAGTAGTAAAAAAAAAGCCCAAAGTAGTTCAGTGCAATTAGCGAGATTGTGTGTTTGGCAATAAAGGAAGAATATTTTGCACCTATTTAAACTTGAGTTAAACTTTTAAAACACCAGCAAAAACCTTGATTCATTCATTCATTTATTCATTCATCTTCAATAAAGGCTTTATTATGATGAATTCCAAGAGCACTAGGCACAGATGGGAATACACACTGGTTGGGATATCACTCTTAAAAGTACCACGAACACACAGTCGCACTTTTGTCCACACCTATGGTCCATTAATAGCATTGACAAACTACCTATATGTGTTCTCGGAAACAATAATGGATGGTTGCATCCGTATAGTAGTGAGGAAAACACATGAGGCAGAGATGGAGGTAGCAGAGATGAGGATGTTGGGGTTCTCTTTAGGAGTGATGAGGATGGACAGGATTAGGAACAAGCACATCAGAGGGACAACTCTAGATTGAGATGGTTTGGACATGTACAGAGGAGGGTACATGGTTATATTGGTAGAAGGATGTTGGAGATGGAGCTGCCAGGTAAGAGGCCAAGAGGAGATATATGGATGTGTTAAATGAGGATATGAAGGTAACTGGTAGAGAGTGAGCACGTTCGCGATAGTTCGGATAAGCGGTAGAAGATGAATGAATGAAAGTGTATTTATACTAGACTTTTAATGGAATTTGACTAACATATTTCAAAAGACACACACTTTTGGTCATGTTTAACATTAAATTACTATGGAATAAAACACTTCGGACAATAGGATGCAAGGCAGAGTTACGATCCCAAATCTTTCTTTAATTCAACATACTTTTCCTATTTCATGCCTTCTCGGTATGGGACAGGACAACATGAGCCATGAATTCTCTAATAATCAGTGTATATATACAATTTTAAACTACAGATCTTTTTAGAATGTATAAATAGCCTATCTAATGTATCTTAGATCAATTGGTTGTGGCTCTGGGTTGTTGATTGGAGGACTGGGGTTCAAGCCCCAACGTTGCCAAGCTTCCACTGTTGGGTCCCCGTGACCCGAGGTAGTTCAGATAAGCGGTAGAAAATGAGTGAGTGAGTGAGTGGTAGAGAGTGTATAGAGGATGCAGAGGATAGTTGATTTGCTGTGGCGACCCCTAACTGGAAAAGCCAAAAGAAGAAAACAAAGAAGCATCTTATTATTTTGTGCAGATGTTTGTATTCAGTTTTAATATAAAATTAATCCTGCTCTAACCATATTTGCTCTGAAAACCCTGAGCAGTAAAGTTCAATTCTTATCCTTGCTTGAGGTGCCTTCTTAATATTTCTTTTAATTTTTGAGTAAACATGCTACCTGGAGCATATATGCCGTCCATGCAAGCTTATACAACTCAATTCACACTTGCAACTGCCAGCCTTTGTCTCAGGCCATGCGTCAGACATTTCTATACATAAATAAAGGTTTATACTCCAGCTCTGTTAAAGTGTTGATTCATTTTCTAGCAGCTCTGACTGTAAGTGACAGGAAAGTGTAATTCGCTGATCTGAAGTTTTCTGTATGGAGATGACTATTTAGTATTTAGAGAAGGAGTCTCTATAGCCAAAGGAAATCTTCAGGACGGATGGCTTTATAATTTCTGTGTAACATGACAAACTAGTGTGTTTTTTTTTGTTTTGTTTTGTTTTGTTATTTTGTTTTGTTTTTCTGTCTATTTAAATAGAAGAGAGTGAATAGGAATAGAAAGAGAATAGGAGTCAAGGTATGACTGTAATTTATATCTTTATATCTGTAATAATGCATGTGATAACAGGAGTGAACTTGGATTGGATACACTCCATTAAATGTAAATAAGTGTTAAAATCGTACAAAAATTAATACGTTTGTTAATACATTTTTACATTTTTTAATGTTAGCATTGGCATATTACTGTGGTATAAGAGGAATAAAACACTTCAGGACATGCTGTTCTTGGAAAAATGTCAACTTCAGTATAGTGAAATTAACCGCTCTGTGTGTTGGGTTCCATCAAACCACCTTAGCACAACCATGTATGTTTTATTCTTTATAAAATATCTCCTGTTGTGAAGATGCGTTCGGTTTGCCCTAGCTTTAAGTCACAAATCTGCTTTTTCATACAAAATCGAATTGATGATACGGCATTTCCGAGACATATTTAACGGGTTAATTTGTGGATAGTTACTAAACTAAATTGTTTAGAAGTTTAGAAGACTTTTTTCAATTTGCCTTCTATTCATAATCTCCTCCTAAAAGCCAAGCATGGAAGAAATAGGGAGCTTGCTTTAATGTGACCATTTGTTGTTGTTTGATGACTGATAGCAAATTGTCCTCAGGCTACATTTATTGATTTTTGATGGGTCTTTGTACCATAAGACTGAGGAAAATAGCCTTTCTGTGCTAACAGTGTAAAGGTTATAGGCTTTTTTTCACCTGTCATACTGTATTACTCTAAAACACATATCTCTTGTAAGGTTGAATCATATTATAGTCCTTTTTAAAAATTACTCACAAATACAGATCAATAAAATTTGTAAATTTAAAGTAAGATATAACGTATTTATGCTTCACTGCCGCATAGATAAATAAAGTACAGCAAGGAAGTTTATTACAAGTTTATGAAAAATAGTTAGGAGAACAGAGTTTTAAAAGTAAACCTGCTGGGAACTAATGTGTCTAGTAGCCGAGAGCTAGCATAAAGGACAGGACAAGATGCTCTTTTTGCCTGTAATTGTCATCTGTAACTAGATAAATAGCCTCATGATCATGTAGGAGGCCCTGAAGACTGCTGGATGCCTTCCAGAAGTCATTCCTAATGCCTTGCTCTAATATAATTGTGGATAATTACTTTATATGACAATTGGGTTAAATACTGTTGGGGCTTTGACAGGATGAAAATGCTGCATAATGCTGAAAGAAATAGCTGTTTCAAGGAAATTGTATTTCCTGGCTGCCAACAGGAATCCAGGATTTTTATAGAGCATGCGAACAATGGTGCAGGCAACGGAAGCTCCACAGCCGGTGCCCAGCTCTGTGAGGAGCCTTCACTTATTTTATGAATAAGTCATGGGATACAAATGAAGAATGGCCTATAAGAAGAGAATTATTCTATAAAAAGGAACATAGGGCAAAAAAGAATGGGCAAGCGCAACCTCCACAAAAAGGCTGCCAACAAAAAGCAAGGATTATAAAATGTATATACTGTATGTGGATAGATATTTGAAAAAATATTTTACAGCAAGTTAGTTTGGTCTGAAAATAAATTTTCAAGTAACAGCATCATTTTAGTATTATCTAGACCGGTCATATTAAAGTATGTATTTATGTATGAATACAGCATTAATATAGTTAAATAGCGTATGTGTCATATCTTTACCATTGTTGGGAAATAGTTATTTAATTTAGTTAATAAGTTATTATTTAGTATATATAGTATGTGTAAATATAACTATATTTAGTTATTATTTAATACAGAACAGAACTGCACAAAGAATCCTAACCCCTTTTAAAATATCTCCTGCTTTAAAGGTGTGTGTGTGTATGTGTGTGTGTGTGTGTGTGTGTGTGTGTGTGTGTGTGTGTGTGTGTGTGTGTGTGTGTGTGGTTTATCATAAATATGACCTAATGAGTGCTGTTATATACTATTTGCTGAGTGAAATAGCTATATTTCCTACACAGGGAAAGGAAAATAAAGATTCAGCCTCAGCCGGTAATTCATTAGCAGTTAAAATATTCTACAGTGTTCAAATCTGTATTTCATGAATACAGCATTATTATCATGCTGGATAGGATGCCAATTCATTAGACTAATGAACTTACATGTACTGTATGTGAGGATGGGAGGAAGAGAGAGAGACTGAAAAACAGACCAGAATAGGTCAGGAACACAGATAATAACACACGCTCATCATTGAGCCAAAGACCCTGGACATCAGGGACACTATCAGGGTTCCCACGCGTCCTGGAAAACCTGGAAATCCTGGAAAATTAATGACCAATGTTCCAGTCCTGGAAAACACATGGAAAATGAGAGAAAACATAAATTGTCCTGGAAAAAATCTTGTTGTCCTAGAAAATTATTATTTTTAAATGTTCTTGATCATTTAAAGAACAGTTTACAACTGGTCGAAACAATTAACGTTAGTAACAGAAAGCGCTCTGTTCAGGGACGCTGAGTTTTGACGGGTTTTTTGTTATGCTGTATAATCTCGCTGTGAAGGATGACGCTGTCTCGTGTTGGCGGTTTCAGGTGCTAGGAATGGTTTAAGTGCTCGAATGTTTTCAGCAAATGGTGACGGGTAAGCAGGTTATATTAACCTTGTTAATCTGAATATCATGTGCAAGGGGAATGCACAGCAAACTAAAGCATGCATGACGGCATTGACCTGAGAAAGGAAAGGGTATTAATATGTGCTGTCTTTTTATTTTATAAATGTTGAAATTTCATTCACATGACAAATTGTCTTTAAAAGTATAGTTAAGTAATAGCCATAAAGTGTACGTTGTTTTTAAGACTTCTGGAGAGAAGAACATATTACTTTAGGCCGTGAATCTGTGAGCCTTGTCTTTTTTTTTTGCTAAATTTGAAATGTCCTGGAAAAGTCCTGGAAAATGATCTCTGAAAAAGAGTGGGAACCCTGACTATCCACTTCACCAATATGTCTCTCATGGCATCTTTCTTATAGCAAAATGGTAGAAGACCTGCTAAGATGGCAATTACAGTGCCATAACCATATATTCAGGGATCCATCTTTAAAGTATCAGTTTCTTATGCCATTATTCACCTCATGAATAATTTAAACTAATCGGAAAACTAGATTCCACACTGGGAACATTGACATCATCAGCACTGATCTGTGTTTAGAGTGACTTTACAGATTGTTCACCTTGAGAATTGAATACTAAGCATCAACAAAGTTGAGTAAACTGCTTAGTACCACTGGCATTGGCTTAGGAGCGAATCTTCTGCCTTCTAATGTGATAGGGGCTTTGATGTACTGTAGAAGCTAAAAAGCAGCTAATTCAGCATCAGGGTTTTATACACCATCAGTACATGATAGTCATGGATCCTTAGAGCTCCGAATCATTTTAATGACATAATGTGCTGAGTTCAGCTGCATCCTATAAAAAGTGTAAGATGTTCAGGAAAAGGACTTTGGCTACAGGATTGGCTTAGGCATCCAAATGGGCAGGAAAATAACCAGATTTAAGGATTCAGTCTCACCTCAGAACCAAAATCACATCAGAAAATGCACAGATGTTCTCAGATATGAGGACTCTCATCTGATTGGTCAGAAGGTGTTGATTAATTTCTTACCACAGTCATTGAGCTGCAAGGTAACCAATTGATATAACAGCATCCATTCTTATATCTTATTGTTTCTATAGCAACAACATTTACTGGGAATTGTTTAGTTGATTGTGTACATAAACTCTTAAAGTATTTGTGTGTAAATGTTAATAAATGACATTATGTGAGAAAAAAAAAATATTTTGGCACTATGGGAGGAGCCACTAGTGTCAGTGCTTTGCCACAATCAGAGGAAAGTCTTCAAGACTGAGAGTCTGTGGTTTTATTCAGTTTCAAATATATAGAGACTGTTACCATAGCTACCATTGTGTATGTTCTAACTTTCCATAATAAAATTAACAGTAAATGGGTATGCATATTAAATTAACTTTTGTTTAACTTTGGTTGATCAGATTAACCAAACCACCCTATTGTTGTTGAACTTTGGTTGATCAGATTAACCAAGCTTTGCTCAAACTGCATCACACCAACCTCTCTCTCTCATTTTCTAC
>NC_083480.1:13065103-13092603 GCF_030014155.1 Tachysurus vachellii
ATTTGCAGTATGCCATTCTCTTAGTTCTAATGAGGGATTTGATTCAAGGAGACTCAAGGGTATGCCATGCGATGAATAAAATCCATGTCCCTTGTGAAACTGGCATCGCTCTTATCCATACCTTTGCATTAATTATTTTATGCAATGATTTCTTTATGTCAAACAAAAAAATTAATATTGGTATAAATGATACACACACCTTAAACGAAGCTGCTCATTTAAAAATGGTTGCCAAATTTGAGGTACTGCTTCTTAAGCAGAACTTAATTCACTAGACACTTCACAAAAATCACAAATCACAAAAAGCTTTTGTCAGAGTAAAGCAGTCTTAATTATAATTGTTAGCGCAAAGGTTTTTTTTTTACTAGCAGGATTAAGAAAAATTCGAAAATTTATAAAAAAGAAAATTATGTGTTGCAAATCTGGCAACACTGGTTAACATACTGTATGCTTACGTTTATACAACTTGCATGCTTTCACTTGGAAATACGATGTGAATTTAACCATCAACCTGCAGTTTTAACCTTCATATAAAGCAAAGCAAATACTATGTAGCTTTAAAAGATCTTGAAAATCTTCTATTATGATAATAGTATAAATAGATGGGTAACCCACTTTTTAGCTACCGATTAAACCCCAGTTGGTCTTTGGGAGGAAACTGGAATACCCAGAGGAAACACACAAAGCACGAGGAGACTCCGTGCACCCGAGACAGGAATCAAACCCCCGAGGGTGCAATGCAAACATGCTAACCACTAAGCCACTGTGCCCCCTTATAGGCAACATAATTGACAGCAAAGTAAAGCGGTCTGCTTGTCCTAATTGGATAGTTCCTTGTGGTTTCTCCTCTGAGCACATATGAAAAACGTGATGTGAATGTCACCAGATATGAGTGGTGGTCTGGGAAAATATTCACTGTAGCCATTCACTGTATGGCTATAGTTTATGCCAATCTGAAAAGATCATGTTGAGTAAGGAGACGTAGTAAACTTAGCTTAAATTAGCTTAATATTTAACAGCTGATCAAATAATAGAGGTGAATTATTGAGGCATTGTTGAGAGATTGCCGGAGAGTCGTGACATGGCTTTCATTGATTGTTATACTGCTGTGCGATGTGTCTCATTCATTACTGTTAACACTGGCAACCAGAGTCCTTTTAATGGTGATAGATCTCATCTGTCATAAAAGAAGTTGAAAGCCCTAACTCTAACTAGCATACGAGGCTGTTATGTGACCATTGTTACGAATAGGCTGTCATTCCCAGTGGAATTCTGCTGAAGGACAAAAGTAATCTTGTAAAGATGGTTGATTGGACCACATGGGTTATCCATGGTGATCTTTCTTGGTTAAATGGCAACTGCAAGCATCCATTTTTCTTCTCCATTCTCACATAGAGGGACTAAGCTACAGATTTTGTCAACGTAGACCTGCACATTCACAATAATGAAACGAAAGAAGTTTTTTGTTTTTTTATATTATACAATAAAGACAATAATATTCAATATTTACCAGGTTGGTTATATCTAAAAGCTTAATCTGAGCCTGAGTTCAAGAACTTGGGATCTGTGAGACAGCAACCTTACACAGCTTGGTTTCATTCAATTCTAGATCACTCTAGAAAAAAAAAATGTGCAGAAGTCAGAATTCCAAACCATCACCATGTCACGTGACTTCATGATCCGGGCACATGCGCTGGCACCTCGATCAGACGGAATGCGCGAGCTCTGAAGATGCTGCGTGATGCTGAGTGATTTATGGAACCCTGGTGAGAACCCTGTGTCGAGCTGAGAGCCTGAACTCACGCGCTCTGTCTTGGGCGTGAACCTACACACACACACACACACACACACACGCACACGTCGGCGGCACGTTAGAGGGTGTCGAGACAAGACAGGGTTCGGGCAACGCACGCGCCCGTCGGTGCGTTTAAGCGCGCGCCACTCGTATCAGAAGCCGCCCCTCCTTTTTCTCTCCCCGGCGACGCCGTGCTTGAGCGTCAACAAACACATTCAAATATGTGAATAAGCAGCGGGCCTTGTCTTCTCTCATCAGGATACGACCGTAAGGACTCTTTTTTTGGTACATCATTCTCTTATATATACATATATATGTCAGCGGGATGCACGCGGCGACCGACTGCTGTTTTATCGCAGGTGAGCAAACGCATGTCGCCTGTTGCTCAGTGCTCTGTCTGTGCATCGTGTGCATGTTTCTTATTGCAGTGCATGAACATTTTACATGCATCTTATTGTATCTATCACGTAATGCACTGAGTCAAATCAGTCGCGTTATTTATGTGCGCCAGGGCTGTGATATCATAAGGGATGATGATGATGATGATGATGATTTATTATTACCAAAAATCCAGTTCATCCCTGCCAAATCTGGGCTCTACTAAAAAAAAAAAAAAAAAAAAAATCCCTTGATCAGGATTAGTGTTTTATTTCAATTTTTTTTTTTTTTTTTTTACCTAATTGTGAACTTTAGTTAGAAGTGGTTAGATTCTTTATTATTCAGAAAGCATTGGAATACTGTGATTATGTAAAAATGTCATGCTGGATATGCTTTCATGCACTGAAAGTGAATTAAGTGTAGGAGACTAGACCTGAAATGGCTCCTGACTCCGATTTTAAGCACCTCTCAGGTTAGAATGCTTCTCCGCACCTAGGGCATCATGTATTCAACAGGGTTTGCGGCTGGAGATTTGAGTTAACACTTAGGGTTAACACCCTACCGTGATTAGACCATTTAACGTGTTTGAAAATGTGCAACATTGGTGTTAATGCTGTGTTTTTACTCAACCTTATACGGTACAGTATGTTCCTTTACATTTCAAACCCTAACCTACTAAGTATTGAGTATCTGGATGGAATAAAAATACAAAATGAATAGGTGTCCTGCTGTAAGAGCGAGTAGTAGAACCGCACAACTATTTTTAGTTTACTGGCGTTTTAAAATTTGTCAAAGGAATTTTTTTTACGAGATTTATTATACATCAGGATTTGTCTGAAATGTTAGAAAAATTACATTCATGATCCTATGTGTGAGGAAGGATTACTCTACAATTTTTACTGCTACTTATTTAGACTTTGCAATTTAGACTTTGTAATAAAGTGAATTATCCATAATAACTTGAAAGGATTTTATGTCTAGTAGAGAACCGATGCATTATTAAATAAATGTTAATAAAACAGTGTGTTTGAATGTGATGGTTCTAGGGTTAAATGCTATACTAGGCCTGTAACTCTGTTGTGTTCTGTTCTGTTGTGGAAAGTTGAATTGTTTTGTTTGTATCTTATATATGATTCAATACAGTAGTAATTTTGTTGCTGTAAACTATGAGAGAAAACGAACATATAAAACATATCATGAGAGATATTACTAAGGAAAATTTGAAGGGAAAATAAATAAAGAATAAAATCTCATTTCCGTTAAGTAAAATGAAATAGTTGCTAATAGCCAGCTAAATGTGATGGGCATGTGATCATGTATTTCTGTCTAAAAAACAAAAACCGAATTAAAATTAGATGTCAGAATTAACCCTGAATAATAACAAAGGACACATGATTAACAGATAGCGGTCGGGCGTGCTTAGGTACGCAAAAGCCATGCGAGTTTTTCTGTTTTGATAACGAGAATTTACATTCTTTCTCACTCATTTTAATTAGCGAGTAATTCGTCCCTCTCTGTTTTCCGAGCTAATTTACTATGGAAGTGATTATAATTTCCGCACTGCAAAAGGTTCATTTAGTCTTTATTTAGAGTTAGAATAAAATGGCCTTGATTGTGTGATCAACTCAATGTACAGAAAGCACACAAGCTGAAAAAACTACGCTTCTTCATCAGGTACTAAACAATTGGCTAAAAAAAATTTGTATAGTTCCTGAAAAAAAAGGCAGTGCCATTTTATAGAAGCTCCTTTTTCATATGGATCTGGAATCAGATGCAGAAATGTGCCTTTCTACTGCATTGGGTGTGTATAATTTCAGAGTGATGGCACCATACCCACAATCACCCAATGTGACAGGGGTGTTATGTTTTTCACCTCCTGTGTTTTTTTAATACAACAGTGTCAGACACGTCTTGTGCTGGTTAATGGGTTGGAGCCGCACTGTGCCTCATGACTAGTTTCTTCAAATTTATGAAATAGAATCTTTTTTTTTTTAAACAAATCATTTCTAGAAAACAGATTGAACAAATGCTGCATTGTAAAAAGATTTCAGTGCATCATCAAGCTAATGGTTTATTATAATCCATTTTGCAGTTCATTGTACAGTGCATTAGGGGCTTAATGTGTAACTATATCAGTATGAGGTAATCTTTGCCTCTGGATGACCAAACTGGCAATGAAATGCTTTCGAAATTTAATAAATTCAATCTTTTTTTTTATTTTTTTTTTTTTATTGCATATTATGGTTTGTTATGTTGCTACTTGTATAGGCAAGAACACTCCAAACCCACATCCAGCTAGATGTCACAGTGACTGTGTGTCTGATAAAGCAGGGTACCAGCTGAACAAATAACACCATATTGGCCTGGGACCGGGGCCGATCTGGCCCAAAGGGACCTTCAGCAGACACACGCTCTCGCACGTACACATTCACAGATTGTGTCTAACAAACACACTTAAAAAAATACACACTCGTAAAGCACAAAAATGCAATTTTAGGTTTCTGAAGTGTGGAAATAAAGCCGGAACCAACAGATGATTTATTTTATTAGGCGTCCAGTTTGGCTGTTATTTAAAAATCTAATTTTAAAAATGTTCTTTCCTCTAAGGTTTACAGGATAAATTGTAATCTGTAATATAAATCTCTCTATAATTATGCTCAAGCTTAATATCCAAATATAACACAAGAAGAGACACTGGTTTGGATAAGGATTTTTTATGTTTATGTCTAATAGTAGTGGAATAATGTTGGACTTTCAGCCACACTGATAAATAAATAAGTTAATTCCATATTAGAGAACAAATATTAATGTAAGCGCATGTATACGTATAAAAACCTGTTACTAAGGTTATTCGTAATTATAAACAATAATCATTGAACTTTTGAACCGGCAATATAAATAGTTTAAATAATGTGTTTATGCTTCATTAACACTCTTAGTTATATAGATCTCCTAATAATCATTTGTGTCTTAGAGTAAAATATAGTTTAAATTTATAAAAAAAAAAAAAAAACATAGTTTTATGATGGTACATAAATCTTATTATATATAGAAACTCTTCAAGAGCAAACTTTGATGGTGTTTTTGGTTTATCGAATACTTTTATTTATACCGAAGCGTGATAATGCGGAATGAAATCATTTATCGACACAAATAATCCGAGGCATCTTAAATAAGTGTGATTTGACGATGAAATAACGGTCAAAGGCTTAAATACAATTCAGTTCAATTCAATTCAAATTTTATTTGTAGGGCACTTTTACAATGGACATTGTCTCAAAGCAGCTTATGTACAGAACATAAGAAACATAATACAAAAAGATTGATATTATACAAAAGTTCAAGATCGATATTAGATTTATATTTAAATGTGTTTGTATTTATCTCCAATGAACAAGTCTGAGTCGACTGTGGTGAGGAAAAACTCCCTTAGATGGAAGAGGAAGAAACCTTGAGAGGAACCAAAAGTAAACTTCATCCTTATTTGGGTGACACTTCCCTGGGTGTGATTATAAACTGTTATAAACTCCGGAGAGTGTTATTATGAATAATGTCTACGGTAATATACAGTCTTACAATTGTGTATTGATTACGAGGCCGTTGTCCTCATAAGACCACACGTAGATGGCATCTTCTCTTTAAATGCCTGAAATCCTCATGAAGCGGAATCCAGCTGGAGCTGGTCCATCTCTAAATAGATAGAAATGATCTCTTATCAGTGTTATTTTTTTTTTTGCAATTTATTTATCATCTTTTTAATTATATACCAGCTCTTACCGAAGTCAATCCTTCACACTAACTGCGTGATCATTATGCTTGTGGAATAATAACAAGCTCTTTCCCATTTCCGAAAACGAGCTTCGTTATTATCGTTATTACAAATTTATAATGATTGTCTTATGCAAATTATGTGCACTGCACTGATAGAAAAAAAAACAAACCCTGTAATGTGACGCTACTCTTAACAGCTGATTAGAATTTCGACTTTCATGCACTTTGACTCTTGGTTTCCAAACTTCAGAGTACAGTAGCACTCGGTTATAATGTGCTTATTTTAATATGCATGATATTTCTGGACTTCTGAGAGCACTTAGATAGAAGTTATTTTAAAACAGGAATCGATTGTATATGGTCCATCTCTGCATCATCTGATTTCAGGCAGGTGCCAGAGTGTCGGTTTGGATCAGTCGACTGCAGATAACTCGATCCAAACAAATACAATCCTGCCAGAAACACACCCACACACTGGTGACTCGAGACAGCTAAAGTTGAACACTAGGTCTTCAGAGTCGAATTGAGCATTACAGAAACATGGCAACACTATTTTATTTATTGTAATGCACTAGGACGTAGAATAGGACAGAAAATATTCAATGTTTGCAAATATTTGGATTATCAAACAGAGCTGTTTGTCTCTGGAGGCGGAGCTAATGTCTTTTTTCCCTAGTATATTTGAAATCATAATATTGTTTAAGATTTGTCTAAAGGCAATTCTTCATATTTCAACCTAAACTTTCTTTCATTTGATTTAATTCATCTCGGGATATTAACCCTTGTATGGTGTTCATATTTTTATAACACAATCAAAAATTTTATGTTAAAATACTCTACAGATGTTTACTTCATACCAATTACAAGCAATATAAACAGCATATATGGTTAATATTTGCCCTTTACCTTTATTACATCACATTTTTTAATTAAAGTGCTACTCGTTTTTTGTTGTTTTTTAATAAAATGTAATAAAAAAAGAAAATCAAATTTAATCAAAGGTGGGCACGGTGGCTTAGTGGTTGGCACGTTCGCCTCACACCTCCAGGGTTGGGGGTTCGATTCCCGCCTCCGCCTTGTGTGTGTGGAGTTTGCATGTTCTCCCCGTCCCTCGGGGGTTTCCTCTGGGTACTCCGGTTTCCTCCCCCGGTCCAAAGACATGCATGGTAGGTTGATTGGCATCTCTGGAAAATTGACTGTAGTGTTTGATTGTGTGAGTGAATGAGAGTGTGTGTGTGCCCTGTGATGGGTTGGCACTCCGTCCAGGGTGTATCCTGCCTTGATGCCCGATGACGCCTGAGATAGGCACAGGCTCCCCGTGACCTGAGATAGTTCGGATAAGTGGTAGAATATGAATGAATGAATGAATGAATGAAATTTAATCAAGTTATGAGTGGAAAAAACTCAACAAATTTACAAGGAAGCAAAGTTTTTCAAAACTATTGATGTTTATGAATATGGGTCCCACAGACCCGAACAACATACAAGGGTTAAGGTAAGTGCTTGAAGTGTATTCTGACCTGTGTTGATCAATTAAACGGGTTCAATAACGTAAGGTTAGTTGTGTGGTATTTCCTGTTGCTTTATACCATTTCTCCACTTACCCCTTGTTAAAACAACACTATATATTTTGTAAGGAATCAAATTCAGATAGGGTGTGATTTTATAGCAAAACAATCAACAACCAGGTGGTATGTAGGTGTTGTCGCATTCCGAAGTATTTTATTCTTCTTTAAAAGGATCAGTTTGTCAATGCTTGAAAAAAAAAAAGATATTTATCACAAATACATTGTTCTTATAAATCTGTTTTATTTACATGTAATGTCAAAAAAAGATATTGCTTGTTATCACTTATAAATCTCAGCTTGTCTTCTTTATTGAGAAAGCATCTGTCCTGAAGATTTCCCTGTGGTAGAAAACACCCTAACCATTACGAAGCTAAGCTTAACATTAAATAAACGTCTCCATTCAATTCCATTCAAACTTCAATACTTTAAATCAGTTACTATGTGTTTTTCATTGTTATCTCATTTTAATACATTTTTGAATTTCTTTATTATTACTGTTACTATGGCAGTAATGACGTATTAGACAGAGAACATTAATACAGTATAAACCTGTTATTTGCTTGACAGACCGAAGGACAGTAAGATCTGCTGTTATAGCAAGATATTTATCATCTTCTTGATCAATCAGATTCAAAAAGGGAAAAAATGGGAAAGTTCAAGTCAGGAAAGAATTCAACTGTTTCTTTTAATTAAACGAATCGAATTGTTTTGGTACTATAGAGTAGTATTATACTTGAACAATACTCATTTACATGCACTCATGTAATCATATTTCAAAATACATCATACATCAAAATCATATCTTTTTCTCATTAGTCTTTAGTGTATATAAAGTATGACTGCTTCAGTTCAGTTCAGTTCAGTATCAATTCAGTACCAACACTAATGAAAAAAAATCTAACACTTTTCAATAATAATGAATAATAATTAAATGCACGTCTGTTTTTTTTTCTCAACACAAGCCGGTGTATAAGACTGAAAGTTATGCAGTTTGAAAATAAAAACGTTTCAACAGACACCTAAGATTAGCACGTAGCGTTAATTGAATTAGCAGTTTCAAGTGTAGTTGTTTTGTTCTCAGGCTGCTTTAGGACTGCTGTTGTATGTGAGAGGAGGTGTATATCTGTGTATCTTGTCTCCAATGAGCAAGGAAGCCCTTCTGTGCTCACATCTGTCACTGAACTTGTTGTTGTTGTTGTTCTGTTTTTTTCCAGCCATATTCACTTACCATGCCCATCAGGAGCAAACATGAATCTGTTACTACCGGTTGATGCAATTATACAGAGATGTTGTAAATCTGTTGTAAATGTTAAAAATGGCATACTTGCTAAAGATAATAGCTGTTGTTGTTTTTTTTTTTTTAGGTCTTGATGCTTTGTCATTCTTTGGCCATTTTCTCTTTTGTCTAATGACATTTCTTTTCATCTCTGTACACATATCCCTGCATTTACACCAGCAGCGATGCAGCACGACAAACAGATGAAAGTCATTCATTTTCAATGAGAGGTGGTCATTTATAGCAACAGGAGGCAGAGTGAGTGTTGACGATGTAAACTGGGCAGGGCTAGCACCACAAGGTTTATCCAGAGTCTACACAAATGAGCTAAGGAAGTAAAGGATAGTGTTGCGCCCTTTTTTCCCATGCTGTGAAACATTATCCGGGGTTTTTGTCTTACAAGTCAATACAAGTTTTAACGCCTCAACCTAAAGATTTGACCTAAAATAGAAATTTGACCTAAAATAGAACACCACTAGCAAGGTGTGATTGCAAAGAAATAATGTTTTTTGTTTTGTAATTGTAATATAATGTACAGATATTATAACATATATGATATAAATGTAATGTCTTTTACACACAGGCCTGAGTGGAGAATGAGAGTGTGTGGCTCGACGTGACCACTTGTGCCTATGGGGCTGGCATGATTGGTCCGGCTAGCTGGCAGCGGCGGGATTATGCTGACGTGCGTCCAGCATGACTCCGCTGGACCTGTGGCTCTCGCGCTCCATCCCCATGTGCCTCCTGCTGCAGAGCCTGGTGCTCATGGCCCTCTGCTTCCCATCGGCCAGCATGTGCCCCAAAGGATGCGTGTGTCAGCGGTCCGAGTACCCGCCCTATGGTCTCAACGTAACCTGCAGCCTGGCAGAGCTCAAGGAGATCCCGACAGACCTGCCTGCAGATACGGTGCTCCTCCAACTGGATCGCAACCAAATCCATGCTGTGCCTGAGCGCGCCTTCCAGGAGCTGAGGATGTTACGCAGGCTGAACCTGTCCCATAATTCAGTGGAGACGCTAGGCGAGAGTGCTTTTGTTGGCCTGGAGTCCTCACTGGAGCTTCTCGACTTGTCACACAATCGCATTGTCAGCGTGCACAAGGATGCATTCGCACGGCTAAAGGCACGCGTACTGGTGCACGACAACCCATGGCACTGCGACTGTGCGTTGCAGCAGGCTCTCGGTGGCATGGCACACAATCATGAAGCGGCTGCACGCGTCCTATGTCGCAGCTCTGAGCTGAGGGACCAGGAGGGACGTCCGTTCCTGGCAGTGGACGCCGATTTGTGCAACCTGGCCAGGCGCACCACCGACTACGCCATGCTCGTGACCATGTTCGGCTGGTTCGCCATGGTCATCTCCTATGTCGTCTACTACGTCAGGCAGAACCAGGAGGATGCACGGCGCCACCTGGAGTACCTCAAGTCTCTACCGAGCAAACCCAGGAAGCCAGACGAACCAGAGGACATCAGCACAGTGATGTGACGTCATTGTTTACGCCAAATAGGCCTTGACTAAGCGGGTGGAAATTAAGGGGCGAAATTTCTGATTTCGGAGAGCAATTCAACCTTATTCAAGCTAAGACACCAACCATAGATGTAGTCTAATACTTAACATGTGTCTTCTCTTTTTCCAGTTGTGCATTACAGCTACAAAGTATTTAGGTCAGATTTGTAATACTTTTCCTAACTCTTCCTGTGTCCACAAGAGATTTTAACTTTAAAGGTGGCATTAGTATAATAATTGCTAGCTCTTTAAAAAGGAGATGGTGTAAATGTCCTGATTCAGACATTGGAACGAGTGGTTTTATGTTCCAGCTGGTAAAATGCAATCAAAAGTGTATATCGTCGCTGTCGGGCGGAAACCTCGTATGTCCAAATTTGGTCAATTTCAGATTTTTTCACATATCGATGCTATTGGTCAGTCCCCACGTGGGTCTGTTATTTTTACAAGTTATTAACCAATCTAAAGTCTTGAAAATAGCTTGAGCGCAAATCTCATAACTCCATTGGACACTTCAATTGTCCACCTCTTCCTCACTCCACGGGAGAGCTTCGCGGCATATTTCTCCTCAAGAAGAGTCGCAACGAATCAACACGTCTTCTGAGGTAAATGTCTTCAAAACACTGGGCTCAAAGAAAAAAAAATCTTGACCCCCGCTAGTTCTGGTGCTCGTCTGAGGACAGGAATTTAGCGCAAGACAATCCACTGCAACGTGGACTAAACCCTGTGCACTGCAGATAAGGTACGGCGTTTTTTTAATTTCCTGATAAATAACGGTTTTGGAGATACAAGGTTTCCGCCTGACAGCGACGATATAATACTCTACCCATATCTATAAACAGTTGTTAAACACCTTTATGACCAGTACAGGTATTTTGGTATTCCGATCTCAGGTTTAAATGTCGAGATGACTTTTAAAACCCCAAAAGTGTTTTGTTTTGAATTTCAATAGGAAACTTATTCAAGTGGCTTATTCTTCTAACAAATGGATATACATGATATTGTTCAGGATGTGGTGTTTAAAAACGCATGAAAAACATTTTTGATTCCCTTTAAACTCCATAGACTTTATTAGCTAATTGATAATCAAAGAAGAAAAGGGCATAGCGCTTCGGAAACTGAAATTTGGACGTTTCTTCCAACCTTCTGAAAAAGGTCATGTTTACGTAATCTCCATTACCTCACTGTTGTTAATCTGTGCTTGTTGAGCAGTGTAATCCTAGAGTGTCAATGTTGATTTCTTTGTGCTCCAGAGAGCGTTAGCAGTGACACAGAGTCAATATTTTTTGTCTTGGGTCTTCACAGGCTGGCAGCCAGGCTCGTTATTGGTGTCTCTAATATCCCTCATGTATACAACAGCCATCATCAACTTCATATTAGCCATCAATATTATGAACAAAGTGGCTGGAATGAGTAATGTGTTTCCATGAAATGAAATGCAAAAACGAAACCTCCGGCTCAGACAACGATTTCCATATTCCTTCCCCCGTTCTGGAGGTGAGACCCGCATAGTAATTATGGGATATCATAAGAAGAACGATGAGGGCAATATGGTCAGTCTGTCTAACATCATCCTGTGCGTACAGTAATTTAACCAGCCAAATGTGAACAGCTAATTGCAGCTGTCAGTCTCCTGATGGGCCATACTCACTGCCACCGTAATGGTCCAGCAAACCAGGAATCAACAAATGACACAATTCTGATATAATAGGTATATAACTCAGTTTCCTCCTCTCTACACCCTCAGAAAATAAGCATACTAAGCTGTACCTTTTCTTGTCACATTGGTGCTACTTTCCAAGATACATCTTTTGTTCATTTGGTCTAGGTTCTCATTACCTGGTTGAAGTGGCACAAATCCAGTTTTTGGCTTTCATCTAATGCAGATTTGATTGACACAAAAATTTGATGTTTTCAAATCAGACCCAGTTGTGAATGAGACAATTGTTGGCTTTTCCTTGATGTTCACTCAGTGATGAGTGATGAATGAAAGCAGCAAGAAATGTGTGACATATTTAAGAATATTTCAGGAAATTAATTGACTGCTATTGAACCCAAGTAGTTTTTGAAACAATTGCCTAAGAAATGGCAAAACATGGCCCAAAGAAAAATGAACGTGGCTACAATGCCAAAGAATCACACTCCCATATAAATACTCTGTGAATCCCTCCACAGCGCGGTCCCAGCATCGCTGGCTCCTGTCCCGTACCCACACATCTCTCGGCACAGCAGTGTCAGTAATAGCTGCAAAAACAGCAAAAGCTAGCCATCTGGCTCTTTTTCGCCTTCTCAACCTGATCATGTGCAGCTGCCGAGCTGTATCCTGACCCCCCCCCAAAGCAAAGAGACGCAGGTTTGGGCTACTAGCGTATTCATTTGTTGCTTCCACTACGATAAAATGTGTCACAAATATCACTTTGTTCTATGTGACGTATGTGAATCGATTAAAATTGATGTGCGTTTAAAAACCGTTACACAATTACTGATGTGAACCAAATGTCAACCGTTATGACGGATCCAGTCTGAGGAAAAACATCTCAGATGTGCAGCGAATGTAACCTCAATAAGTAACTTTTACCTAGAATTCTGCATGTAGTGTACCACTTAAAAAAAACTAATTACAGTCCATTTATGTAGCTTAAATCAACTAAAGGTATATTACTGTATATCCACATAACCAGGTAAAAGGTACATATTGAAAGCACAAAAGATGTACCCTTGATGGTTCCACCCACCAACAAAGAAAAGTACTATCTTTCTGAGAGGGTTTTTAGCTACGAGGTGCTTTAAGCATAATCCTTTCAATACAATACAAGTCTTAATTGATTGTGCTTACAGTTCTATACTGTGTTTTTAGAGTTAATACCGGTGTGAAGAGGACGGAGGAAGGAGATCCCTTTAAAGCATTGTTGTTGAATGTCTGTTGCCTTGCCTTGCAGAAGAAGTTCCACATACATATACACACACCGTGTAGTGCTTAAGAGTGACAGGAGCTGCCGTTCAATGCATAATCCACAATGAAGCATGGTGTAGCCAAGGACTCGGGAGATTTTTATAAGTGCCTGAAATAACTCGTCTTTCAATATCCCGTTTAACTGTCAGCCATACATTCTGTCATTCCTGATTTACGCTCAGCTGATTCATGCATGCAGGCCTTAGGGACAGTTTCTTCTTTCCAAATGTTTTCTACACAGA
The DNA here is from genome assembly GCF_030014155.1 of Tachysurus vachellii. Taxonomy (NCBI): domain Eukaryota; kingdom Metazoa; phylum Chordata; class Actinopteri; order Siluriformes; family Bagridae; genus Tachysurus; species Tachysurus vachellii. Next base: position 13,078,587 of record NC_083480.1, read on the forward strand.
CACTACAAGAGTAAAGGCTGAAGAAGAATCGTAGAGTGGCATGTGGAGTTAATAGCTTCAGCTTCATTCCCATCAGAAGATTATGGAAGAAAGAATGGATTGCAATGTAATTTATTTATTTTTTTTCATTCCTGTCTTACAATTTCATTTCCCAAATATAATTTTTTCTACCTGGTAAACATCAGCCTGTCTTCTGTTTTAAAGTAGTAATCTGATTTTGAAGACCTGAACACTGAATACTACAGATGGTACATCACATTAGAAGTGCATGTAGAGGAGAAAATGAAATAATAAAAAAACTCTGGCTTGGGGGAAGATGGTCTCCATTCATGTTGTACTGTGATCATGAGGTATTCATAAATGCAAAAAAAATGCACTTCACTAAATGCATAGTTTCAGAATGACACCGATCTTCTTAATGACCTGTTATTTTACATTGATGTGAATTATTTAGTGCACTTGTGTTGCCAGAGAGCCACTGGATGACCCTACAGATAATGTTGCAGGGCAGATGTGTTTATAAGGCCACATGGCACACATACACTGTGTAATGGTCATTCTCATATGACGGAGTGTTTTTATTTTTATGAACCCGTCTCGTCAGGAAAACGTGTTGAAATTTGCATTTGGCAGTAATAGTGGTGCTCAAATGCATAATAAAAGATCATGAATAAACCATGGAGTGAATGCTGATGAGGGGGCAGTCAGGACCGAATTGTGTTTGAAGTGAGACAAGAGCCGAATTGTCAATGGTTTTGCTAAAAGCATCAGTCTGGGACGACATGAATGCTGCTCACACTGATGTTGATGGCTCACCATTTGAAGCTCAGTTGCATATTAATAGCGTTTCAGATAGCTCTGAATAATAAATTTCCCTAAAATTACACTTCGTATAGGATCTATTTTTATCACACAGGACCGTGTCATACATCATAGTTATTGTCCAAAAAAGACAAATTACAGTCTACGGATATATCGTCTAACATATTTCTGGCCTACCAACAGGAGAACATTTACAAAAGAAATTACTGCAGGAACCAGAAATTAAGTTCTAAAATAAACTGTCAGAAGTTAACTTGTGCAGTCCGTGTAAGTCATGTTTAAATATGGAAAACCTTTATGCTTTATAGTTACTTATGTGCATATGCTTATGCAATTACAGCCTCTTTACGTAAAGCGTGAATGAAAGAGCTTGATAAAGGCCCACGATTCAGCACTTCGCTTGTTATCTCTGCCTTGATGGCTGTTTATGCTTCAGATTTATGGCGGTAATTAAGAGCCGTTCTCCTGGAAAGTGTTCTCTTGGGTTTTGTACATTTTTACAAATGAAATGAGACAAACAGCTTCTCGTTCGGAGGATGGCTTGAAATTTGACCAAGGCCCTCAAAAACGTCTTACATAAGGCATAAGACCAAACAGGGTGTGCTGTTATAGGAAAATAATCAAAGAATTGTGGTGTGATGTAGCCTGTTAGAAAAGGAGTTAGAGGTAACACTCTCTATCACTGATTATTGATCCGATTACTAAAACCTTTTTTATTTATATGATAGCATTAGCTAAAGGGGTTTTATTTATTAAAGTATAGATTAACTTTACACAGTCATAGCTACTTTTACTGATATGAATTGCTGACACTGAAGACTCCTTCCGAAAATGCTTAATAAATGACTCCTCACAGAGAACTTCTATACCATATCAACAAGTCCATGCTGTTGCTATAGAAACAGTAACATATTACTATAATGATAACAGGCTTATTAATACACGTGCAGCAACACTGCTGTAAGAGAAAAAATGTCAGATTTGAGACTTCAACAAGGTTATAAGTTATAAAAGAGACTGATGGCTTTAAGCATTGGCAATGGACGGACCTTTTTCAATAGATTGCATAAGGTCTTTAATATAACAAATCAATGTTGGTCTGACCTTGTATTTGAATTCATGATGATGTTACAGGGAAGTTTAGCAAGCCCATCTTTGTTATCTCACCCCTGCAACGGAAAATTGTATGTTCGGCTAGGACTTATTGTGGGTTCTTCCAGAAGGACAACTGAGTCTTAAAGAGTTTTTAAATCGAACCTTTCTTCCTTTTTTGTGTACCTGACTCATTTAAGTATTATTCATGGTTTCTATGTACTTTGTTCAGAATGACCTCGTCATTCAGATGTCGAATCAAAATATCAAAATGTAAAATATTATGATATAAAATGACTGGAGTATTTCTACATTCCCTGCACATTCCTTGTTGAAATCTAACCTTGCCATACAGTAGGTTTTGTCTACCGTCCCCAAAAGGTTTTGTTTTTTCAGGAGATATGTTTTATGTATAAACCTACAACAGAGGGTTTACCCTTTTTTAAATATTTGAAGACGAACTTGTTGAAAAATGAGATTGAGGTTTTTTTTAAGCTTCTTTATCAGCAGATAAAGCGGCTTTAAAGAAAACTCGATTTTGATCTTGGAGGCTCGGGTGACAATGGCAAAGAAAGATCCTTGGTATGAGGCAGAAACCCTCAGGGGAACCAGAAACAAAAGGGAACCCGTCCTCTTCGGGGCGGCATTTGATATAATGTAGAAAAAAAGTTTTAGGATGGTTATTTGTATATGAAATGGAAGCACTTTTTTTGTAGTGTTCTACACAAAAACGTCAAGGCTAGAAACATCAAATGGAAACCTGTTAGTGAGTTTTCTTCTCAATCCAAACTCCTGAAGGACAAATAAAAGAAATCTTTAGGATTATTTAGAAGTGTATTTCCAAGTATTTTCTAAAGACTGTTCTAGTTTTATAAATAAACTTAATTACACTGTACAGTGATGCAGTAAAAAAGAAAAAAGAAAGAAATGCATTGTAAATATACACAATGAGCATGTGTGTAACTTTAATCAGGTTGAAATCAGTTTCTGCAGTTCTTGGAAAGATTACGGTTAAAATCCATGCTCAATTATGCTCAATTTTAATGTACACACTATGTCAAAATAAAATTCCGACTGAAACTAGACTAGACTATACTATACACCAAGAACGTATACACCCAGTCAAAGTATCTCACATATCATGTGATTATTGATATATAATGTTAAATTACTGCTGAACAGCGGTGTCCTTTAAGTCTAATAGATAAAAAACTTTAAAATACTGTACTAATATTTGCATTTACATTTATGGGATCCACAGACACACTTATTTAGTGCAATTTGAAGCCTATATTAAGAAATACATTCTCAGACTGGTTCACTAGGACAAAGACTAAGAATACGATCTTACAGTCTTAAGATTTTGTTGTAATGATAAATTGTAAGAAAAGCATACAGACAGCAAGGTGAATCTTTAGATATCATTTGAAGACTGTCAGTGACTCAGCTTTTCAAACATTTAGGGGAAGTTTTTTCCATTCCCTAGGCACCAGAACAGAGAAGAGTATTAAAGCATGTCTTTATGTACCCTGAGAAATGGTGGGACCAGTCGAGCAGTTCAGAAAGGATCAGAGGGACGTTGTGGAGCGTGAGTGAGTGATAACTGCGTTGAGGTACGAGTGATCCGTTTTTGACTTTGTATGTAAGCATCAGTGTATGAAATCTGATGCTGGTAGCTACAGGAAGCCAGTTTGGGGGGAGGATGCTCAGAGGCAGACCTGTCATGGGTGACTTGCAGTAGTCCAGTCTCTAAATAACAAGGGACTGAACAAGCACCTGAGTGGCCTGTGTGGATAGAAATGGATGAATTCTTCTCATGTCGTAAAGGAGAAACCAGCATGACAGTGTCAGATTTGCAATATGAGAAGAAGAAGGCAGTTGGTTGTACATAATTACACAAAGTTTGCACGCAGGATGAGGAAGGTGAGGCCTGCGAGTTATCCAGGAAGATCCTAAGATCCTGACATGATGATGAATCACCTGTGTTAAACAGCAGTTCAGTTTTGCTGGGATTAAATTTCAGCTGCCATCCTCAGTGAGATGTCTGCCAGACATGCTGAGATCTGAGCGGAAACATAAGTGATTGTCTAAGGGAGAGAAAGTGACAAGGAGTTGAGTGTCATCTGCATTGTAGTGGTATGAAAACCTCTGTGAGGATATGATCTCACCAACATGTTCCGTGATTCTACAGAATATTACAGTAAATATTTAACTCCCATTTCTAAAGGCAGCTTACTTAAGGCAAAAGTCATTTTTTTAGCCATAACATTCACCTTTACAAAAACCATTAAACATTAAAAAATCCTAACTATTCCTAACTAGCTAGTAACCTAATCATACTAAACTCAGGATAATCATAAAGTGGTCATGAGTAAGTATATTAATTCACTGTTAATCAAAGGATTAGATGTACAGTATCTTTTATATATTGGATAATATACAGGATTGCCATTTAGTCTAGATCTAATTTATTTTGAAACAATGGTGCAATATGCTTTATCATAGTCTCATCCATTAAGATAGTAGTCTGTTTGAAAAATGAAGCTGCTGTTCCTGCTTGAGATTGGATTGAGCTAAAATTAAATGATTAATATTGTATATAAGGGAGGGAATAGGCTTTCTAACTCTAGGCAATGCATGAACAATTTGAAATGCCTAAATCCATCACAGAGAGAGTTAGATGGATCTAACCTAATCAAAACTGAAAGAGTAAACAGACTGGCTTAGTCAAGAAGTGATGGTCGGGGTCTGTACTTATGATAAATTGGAATAAATTTGCATGTGCACCCGAAGCTAATGTTATCCAAAGCATCTTATCCAATCAAAATCTGTGAAAACATTCAGAAGAAAATTCTACAAAATACAAAGTGTGTGACAAATATTTTTGAGCATTTTTGCTTATGTAAACTATATCGGTGATTAAGCTAACGAAGCGATGCTGTATTTTGTAATTACTTTATTTCAACATGCATGGATAAAACATCAGCTAATTATCAAGCTTAGCAAATATGATAGAGAAAAGAAAATCAAAAATATGCTGATTTAGGTCCCAAGGATTAAACCTGAGAACCACTGGGTTTGTATTAGTATTCATGATCATTTCTGGTGTAACGGTCTCCAATTAGCTATGTGCAGTTCATCATTTTTGGGGTGCTAATTTCTGCATAAAGACATTGAGTCTACTTTGCAGCAGCTCTTTAATAATGGCCTAGTGCAGCAGAGAAGGAAAAGGAAGCTTACGGTATATATATATATATATATATATATATATATATATATATATATATATATATATATATATATATATATATATATATATATAATTTTTTTTTACATTAATCTTTATATATATATATATATATATATATATATATATATATATATATATATATATATATATATATATATATATATATATTCCATTTTAACACATTACAGACCTACAGATTTTTTTTTGCAAACATTTATTTGATTAAATGTCAAAATGTGATATGTGTTTTTAATATTAAAATTCAAGAGGGTACAGACATTGCCATTGCATATTTTTTAAATTTAAGAGCATTGTGAGAGTACAGTATTTTAGTCCAGGTGGCAAATGATGCAGTACATAGATGTTTGCATTAAACAAAAAAGTATATAGTGACATGTGAGCTGGGATTTTTGAATTAGAGAGCAATGATAGGAATTAGCTAGAAAACTAGCTAAGAATTAGCTAAATCAAATAAGCTAGCAAAACAATGTGGTAAGAATATTGTTCTTTTCTTCTACTAAAGGTTAACCTATTATAGCACTCACTCTCATCTCACTTTTATCCGAAACTACTTCAGGTCACGGGGAGCCTGTGCCTATCTCAGGCGTCATCGGGCATCAAGGCAGGATACACCCTGGACGGAGTGCCAACCCATCGCAGGGCACACACACACTCTCATCAACCTACCATGCATGTCTTTGGACCGGGGGAGGAAACCAGAGTAACCGGAGGAAACCCCCGAGGCACGGGGAGAACATGCAAACTCCACACACACAAGGCGGAGGCGGGAATCGAACCCCCAACCCTGGAGGTGTGAGGCGAACGTGCTAACCACTAAGCCACCGCTATTATAGCACAATTTCTTATAATAATGATAGTAATATGGCTTAATATGTTGAAATGATGAGTGTTTTAACTTATTATTTTTAATGATTATTCATTATTAATGAAGAAGAAATAACTTAGTCTAGCAGTCTATTTGAAATACTGAAACATCAACCCATGGTACTCTTACACTTTACAATAATGTCTGGTGCCTAATTATATATTCAGAAATAAAACATTTCCAATTTATTACCTTTCTTGTCATGGAGGAGTCTGATTCATAAGGAAAACTGATAAGGCCAACTACTGAAATCCAGTCACATAACCTTTATAATGCTAAGCATTCATAATAACCTGGAAGAGATAAAAACTCTTAGATGTCCATAGCTGTCAAAGCAGGAAGTGAAATGTGAATCTTGCTGATCCTTCATCTGAGATAAACTTTAAATTGCTCTGCTGGCTTTCCTCCCAGAAAACCCTCACTCAACTTTCTCATTCAGAGTGCTGTTATTCTCCACAGTACGATTTCCCGGTGAACTTTAGCTTTATTGCTTTACTGCTGTGCAAGAGACAGAAACATTGATTATCACTCCCTGAATGGTCATTGTGTCATAAAAGTGAGAGAAGAGGTTGTAGTAGTTCTTCTACGATTAAAGAAATTCTGCCAAATATGCACTCATAACCCTAGGCCTTGTTCACACTGCAAAGGAAATCTGATTTATTTCTTAATTGTTCAAATTGAATAAATTTGATTTGATTGATCAGGCCAGGACCAGCGATAAGGCAGAACTAGGTCTACTTTTCTTCCTAAGACATCAAAAAGACATCAGAATAAGGTTTCATTTTGGCATCAGATTATATGATGTTGAAAATTTCTTAAAGCATTTTTTATAATCAAGGACCAATAAAAAAAAAACATTTTTTAGTGAATTGTTGGCCTTCTGGAAAGTATGTTCATTTATTGTATATGTACTCAATACTTGGTAGGGGCTCACAATTAAAAGAACCAAGGACTTAAACTACTTCAGTCTGTGTGTACTGAATTTATACTGTATAATACACGAGGTTTCACTATTTGAGTTGAATTACAGAAATAAATGAACTTTTCCACGACATTCTAATTTATTGAGATGAACCTGTATTAGTCATGACATATCTGGTTATTATACAGACTGATTATAGCTCTAGATTTCATGCTCATTTGGTCTGATATAATTCACTTCACTTCACTGACACACTACAGTGTTGGTTTGAATAAAAGGATTACAACTATTTTTACCGTCATGACTAAATAACAATAACACAGAAGGACAAATCTTTACACTTTCTTATTGACTACTTTGCGTAAAATCTTTTTCCTAGAAGAGAATGTCAATTTTGTTAGGTGAAAACAAACTAATTTATGTCTGAAAAACACTCTGTGAGAAATATAGATATTTTTCTCTATTCTGTCTTCAGTTTTGAGGCTACTAAAAGAAAAACAGTATGCTGTCACAATAAATGGCATACTTTTGCAAAGGATCTTTAGAGTGAAGGTAATTTCCTGTGTCAGTTTTATGAATTATCAAACTCATTGTGTCATTGTGAATTTTTTTATTTTTGCAGGAATTAACTTGTAGGCTTGTAAAGCAAAACCTGTAATCTTGTAAAGCATAAACTAGAGTGAGTGGTTGGAAAAATCATAGTTATGACAAACTGACATTTGGGTTATGAGACATTTCTGTGGACCTCACTAAAATTTTGTTTGCTATTTGGTGGTAACCCAGAAGTGACTTGAAACACAGTAAAACAGTCTTTAAGTTTTAATTTTGGGAACTTTTTTGAAAACTGCAAATCTTTGAGGTTTCCATGTTGGACCATCAACAACAGCAGAAGGTGAGTCATAAGCTGGAGAAAACTCATGCGTCAGGATGAATCAGGAAGACTAAGAGGCCAAGATGAGCAACAGCAGTAAAATTGTACAGTAACTCCGATCCATACAGATGTAAAACCTACAGCTCAACTTCCCTTTAGCATGAGTAAGCAAGTTGTTCACATATTTTTTTAATCTCAATAAAATGAATACGACGTTACAATAAACAATAAGGGCTTCCTAAAAGTCCTACTCAAATACCATCCAAGCCCTGTAGCATGAGTAACATGAAAGCGACTGTTTAATTTTTCCCTCATTACATTCTCCATGAAGCTAATATTCATTTGCTAGTGCACAGACAAATTGGAAAAGGTTGAAATTGTGCATTTCATCCAGTCTAGACTGACAGAAGTGTGGTGTTTCCTTAGCTTTCTGATTTATACTAAACAAAACTAAGAAGAAATGCTGTTATATAATGCGTGTGTCTGTATAACAATGTTGTTTCCAAGTGATGAGTAACTATAAATGAAATAAAAACCAAGGACATGGTGCAAGCCTTCCATGGCAACACGTTCCTTCTGAACAAGATAGGAGATCTGCTTCTGCAGAAAGAATCTCGTTTGTACCCTTCTGAGAGAAAAAACACACTCCTATCTCTCTCTCTCTCTCTCTCTCTCTCTCTCTCTCTCTCTCTCTCTCTCTCTCTCTCTCTCTAACTACAGCTGCACTTGTACCTCTGATCCTATATTTTTTATTTAAATTATACCAAAGTAGACGGTTCTTTGAGAAACCTAATCTTTACTAGGCAAATAAGATAGTTATGTTTAGATTTTTGTTTTTAAATCCTATTTTATATAAGATCTGAAATTTTGCTGTGAATGTAATGCTCATAAGAACATCACTGTGAAATATAATGAGACATTTGCAGAAAACTCTGCATTTCATACGTTAGACAAGGAAAATCTACATTTGGTGCACTTACAAACAGAAAGAAATAGTGCAGGTTCCACTGATAAATGAAGTAGTGTATAAAATGTATACACTATAGTATATAGAACATATCATTTAAATAGCAAAATATGACTTTTTTTAGAATCTATTAATTTGCAATATATTAAATAATCATTTATTTTACATTATGCACATTACTGCTGATTTTCATGTATGGATAAAGCAATTTCACAATCATAATTATGTCCAAAATAGCAGGTCTTGTGCAGTGGTTCTGGTATGCAGTGATTAGTACCTACAAGTGGTCCAAGTTAAAACAACCTTCACCCTCAAGACTCACTGATATGTGTGAGGTGTGAAGGCTAGCACATCTGGTCCAAGCCCACAGAAGAGCTACTGCAAGCCCAAGCCCACAGAAGAGCTACTGCAGCAAATGTTAATGCCTTTGCAGACTAAGTAGACTCCTTTGTGCCATCATTCCATAATGGCAGAGTCCTCTTTGAGCAGGATGATGTCCTGCTTGTCCAAGGAATATGACAATGACTTTATCAGATCTCAATCTGTTCAAGCATCCGTGGGATGTACTGAACAAACAATTCCAATCCACGAAGGCTCCACCTCACATCTTACAGGATTTAAAGGATCTGCTTACTATATTATGTACTATAGATTATGATGGATGTGGAAGCCTAGTGGTCAAGGTGTTGGTCTACCAGTTGGAAGGTTGTGAGTTTGAATCCCAGATACAAATCACTGGTGCTGGGAGCAAGACCCTTTCCCCTCAATCACACAAAATGAGATAAAAATGTAAGTTGGTGTCTGATAAATGTAAAATGTAGATTCCAAAGCGCACCTTTAGAAATCGTCTTCCAGAAGAAAAGAGAATAAATGAGAGAGTATTGAAAAAAAACAACGAAATAATGTTAATGAGGTCTGATAGTGCTATGACTTTTTGTGAGATCATTATTGTTTCTCTTAATCATGTGCTAATGCAAAGTCTGTAGCCAGTAATGAAGAATCCTGATTCAAATACTAATGGTAGCTTCATGCTGTTTTTCCTGTTTATCATAACTGGGAATAGCACGTTTTTCTTTTTATAGCCAACAAATATGTCATTTGGCACATCCATATTCTTTCTTGCACCTTCCTCCCACTACTCTTTTGTGTTTTTTTCCCCACATTAATTAATTAATCTTGTTCTATGCCATGCTTTCAACTGCAATAAAAAAGCATTGTTTGGAGGTGTGATCCGAGGTTATTTTAATAGTTTTGTATCTATTGTTCTCAGTGAATTACTTTGTATAATGAAGAAAGTATTGTACTGTATACAATGCAAATGTCATTGCAATTGCAGCTACAATACTTCAATGTAGTTGCAGGTGACGATCCATTTAAAAATCCATAAAGAAAGATAAACCAAAAAATAAATCTTTACATTTATCCAGTCAGGTGGAAGCAATTAGGTTTGTTTAGTGCAGGATATTCACTGCATGGAATAAGACCAAGAAGGACAGTGGCTGTGAGCTTGTGATGTTTTAGGACGGCAGGCTATTTCATGGTATTTTTTTGAAGTTTGAAGAATATTATATAATATTATTATCATACAACGTAGTACTTTTATACTATATTCTGGCCAGTTTGTGCATGATGATCATGGAGCCATTAATATTGAAGCTGACATATAATTCGGTTATGTCAAAAATCCAGCTGCAGGTGGATGGACTGTGTCCAAAACTATATCCATTAAAGGATCTGATATCACTCAGTTTATACATAAAATCTATGCCTATGATAGGGTGGGTCGGAGGAGCGACACTGTGTCATCATTTTAATGGAACTATAAAAGGAGAGACCAGAAAAAATATCCATATAAAGCATTTTAGATGGATTAACCAACACAGCTCCTGACACTAGAGCTGTCAGGTGGATCCAAAATAAACCTTCATTGGCACAAAGTTGTTTAATGCAAGTCAGGGATCATGTTTAGAGTTTTTCTGATACATCGTTGTATTTATTCTAGAGAAGTTCAAACCACAAGATTTCTTACAGTCACCAATCACTGAACACAATTTAATTATGCCAGTAAATTGATTTAAAGGTTTCATGTTTGCAAGTGAATTAAAAGATTTGCACCCTTTAACTGTACAACGATGAAAACAATTCTCTAATTATCACAAATAAAGAATTATGTTGAGATATTAATAGTGCTTGTATCTGATTGACTTACACCTTTATGCCACCTCCACGTTTAACATAAACGTCTGCTTATAGATTAAATATAAAACTTTTTATTTGTATAAATGTATTTATTTGTATAAATTCTTATATACTGTGACTGATATTGTGATTGATATTACTGTGTTCTTGACCTTCTTGTGTTTTGAGCACTGTTTGGATTTGCCCTTTGTCTGAACAGACTGCTATTCCTGTGTTGACCCTTTGTAGGTTTCAGCATTGATTTTAGGATTTGTTATTATGTTCTGCCTACAAAAGGATTCTCATCTATTTTAATAATTACAGTGATATTAATGTGTGTATCTTTTTTCTATTCACATTTATGGCATTTGGCAGATGCCCTTATTCAGAGCAAATTACATTAATCTCATTTATTCAAATGAGCATTAATGGCTTTGCTCAAGGGCACAGAAGTGGCAGCTTGGTGGTTTTGGGATTCAAACTCAGAACCTTCCAATCAGTCGGCCAAGGTCTTAACCACCGAGCTACCACAAGTTATTTATTTTCCTTTTGTCTGTAGTATTTTTTTATTATTTTTATTCTTTATTTATTTTTTCAACTCCATTTTGGATTTTTTATCAGGGCATTCTTACATTTCTGAGGTATGCCATTTGGGGCGGTGGTTGCTCAAGTTGTTCATGTTGATAGAAAGGTCAAGGTTCAAGCCCCAGCACTGCCAAGCTGCCACTGTTGGGCAATTGAGCAAGGCCCTTAACCAACCCTGCTCTAGGGGTACGGTATCATATCTGCCCCTGTGCTCCGACCCCAACCTCCTCAGTTGGGAGGTAAAGAAAAAAAATCCATTCTTTATTTAATTAATTTTCATTACAACCATTAAACACAGTCTTCTTTGTTAAACACTTTGTTTTTGGTCTGCTTTCCTGATTTCTAAAGGCTAGAAAGTTTGAATTCATGTGTTTAGTAACACCTACAGTAAACATGTTGGTTATTTTAAGCCAATTAGGTTTATTTAAATAAAAGTAAAAGTAAAACAAACTCACTTGCTGTAATAATTAGGTAGTATGTAACTGTGTTTAACTGGGTTTCAATACAATATAACTGGATGAATTAAAATTCAGTTCAACGGACATCAGTATTGAATTAAACATGATCGCGTACATCATTGTATCGTCGGGGCAAGTCCCGTAGAACAAAGAGTATGTCTACACCATTTAGGTTAATCAAGGTTTTTGTCCCTCATCACAGCGACTCTGACACCCAACAACGTACAGTTTCAGCAAATTACCTCGGGGGGATCCATCTTTATTCTTTTATTTTTCCTTCACAGATTTTCATTTAAACCTATTTATAGTTTGTTTCTGCGCTGCCGATCATTAGCTCGACGGCAGATTTGGTGGCCCCTCTGAGAGTCTAGTATGCAAATTTGGATCGAGGCGAGCTGTTTGTAGAGAGAAATCCTTCTGTTTGCTTTCATGTGCAAACGGCAGCTTGTTAGCGAGGAGCTTTTCACGACTCGACAAGCCAAGCCAGGCAGGCTGGCGAGGAGCAGGAGAGGTGTCTGCTGGGCCATGTGTGGAAGCACAGAGCTTGCAAAAAATCCCAGAGCATCTTTTAATGTGAAGGATAAAGCATATCTTTGTGGCCCCTCTATTGCAAAGACGCCTCGTAAATTAATTTCCTCCCACTGAGTCCTGTGTGTCTTATTAAAGACAGATTGGTGTCAGTGTCTTTGTTATTTTTGTTCAACTGTTCCTTAAGGTACAAGTATTATCAGGTGTACTTTTTTACTTTTTCTCTTCCGGGCATTATGTGTTATATATTTTCATATGCAAATAACAATTTCACTTTCAGGTTATGGTGGATTGTAGATTTTCCCCAGATGTTTTGCCTTTACAAAGATGAAGAAATGACAGAGTAGAGCATGGACCGTGAATCCTAATTAGTTTTCATAGCTCTAAAAGCAAGCCGAGTCCAAAAGGATGTTATTAAGCAACGACCTTAAAAATGAGAAAGCTTTTCGGAAGAGTTTATGGGCACCAAAAGATGTAGTGCTTTAAATTGGATTGTGGTTAATTAGGTGAATCCTAAGGCTTCAGTGAATCTACATTTTACACCATTTCTATCACCTTACAGGAAAGTTATTAACCTGCCTTGCTATAGGAAAGACTAAGAATTTCATTAACTCTGTCTTTTACTAGATATTTTTAATGTCTAGTTGTTGAATTATGTTTTTCTTGATGTTCCGACTAGTTAAAGAATCGCAGAAGAAAATCCATTGCTCAGAGGTTTAATTACAGTGTCTAGATACTGGATAATTATGAAAGCCTCCAGCAGCGAGTTGCAATATGACGCTTCGCTCTACTCTCTGCATACTCTGCATGTAAAGACCTCCCTTCCTGCAGGATCTGCACGACTCCTCCGTTACGTCAGTTAAAAGGTCTAGCCACAGAACCAACTGGGATATTATTGGTCAAAGAAATATGGCTTCTTCTGCAATTTCCCTGGCCTTCACACACAATCCACATGTGGGTGAATCAAAAGACACTGCACAGAGAGATTAGTCCCAGACCCAAGGAAAATGAATCCAATAAAATAATAGGAGACCTCTTAACTGTGGCTAAAAATCAAAAACTCCTACGGATGAGAATCAATATCATCACAAAGGCTTGCTATGTATGAATGGGTTCAAGATATGCATTTTCACATGAGGTCAGGAACAGTCCTTAGAGATTCACTGTGCTAAACATTTCAGTGGTGTGCCTACAAACACTTTAGAAAGATCACAATAAAATCATACAATGCATAAACTGCATCTTCTACAGTATGTCACTAGGCTATGCTAGTAGTTTTAAGCTTCCTGGCATGTCACATGACCACGGCATATGTCCCAGTGATCACTCACACTTGTTCTGTGTTACCCCAAGAAGCACTTGGTTTCCATGTGTGTCCTTGTCAAGGTTTTGTGGTATTTACTGTATGTGTTATGGAAGTGTGTGTTACAGATTAGCTCATATTTGTGTGTTGTTTGT
>NC_083480.1:13097603-13110103 GCF_030014155.1 Tachysurus vachellii
TGTGTGCTTGTACGTGTGTGTTTGTGTCAGCCAATGTTTTACACACAGTTTTTTACCCCTCACGCTTACGTTCAAAACTCTTCAAGATACTGAAGATATATAATAAAGACAAATCAATAAAAGCAGATGATTTTTTTCTTGACGTTAACTCACTGGCTATTATCATAGTATAACAGCAGCTATGTGAAACAGGCAGAGAAAAGGTCTTTCAAACTTGCATATTTTCCTGTATGTGTGTGAGGAGACTAGACATACATCACCAACCAAATTAGAGGTCTAAGAAACATTGGTAATTCGGTTAAAAGGGTGTGTGTAATGATTCCAGTTCCTCCAAATTGACATAACAAGCAGATTTGGAGAGCATTAATTAGACCATCCCTGACAGCTTACATCCCTTTATTAGGAAACAGAAAGAGACGGTCTGTCTAAAGCGCCTTGACACAGTTTAGGAAACAATCCCACTCTGATTCTTGCCATTTAATCCACTTCAGTTCAATTTAATTCAATTTTAGCAGTAGATATTGTCACCGAAATCTGGGTTTACACACCTAATGAGAGCAGCCAGAGGCGACGATGCCAAGAAAGCACCCCCTGAAGCGACGTGAGGAAGAAACGGTGAGAGGAAATGGACAGGAAGGGAAGCATCCTCTTCTGGGTGACAGATAGTAGGATTATGATATAAAGCTCATGGTGAATTATGGTATTGTAATGAGTCTGTCTGTGTTTCTGTCCTGTTTCTGTCTGCTGTCTTTCCCTGTAATAAGAAGGAGGCATACGGCGGTGGATCCATTTGCAGCAGTAAGAGTTTATTTTCTAAACACAGGCAAAGTCAGACAGGCAAAGATCAGAATCGGCAAACCACTATGTAAGCCAGAAGGCAGAATCGGAATCGGGGACAGGCAAAAGGTGAAAACAGAGAAGACAGAAGAGAAAACCGACTTGTCATTGTATAGTCATTCTGAGCGTTTCCTGTGTTCTGTCCTTCGGTTTTCTCTTCTGTTTTCCCTCTCTGACTTTCTGACCTTTTGCCTGTCCCCGATTCCGATTCTGCCTTCTGTCTTACATAGTGGTTTGCCGATTCTGATCTTTGCCTGTCTGACTTTGCCTGTGTTTAGAAAATAAACTCTTACTGCTGCAAATGGATCCACAGCCGTATGCCTCCTCCTTATTACAGGTATTAAGGAGCTCAGGTATGTGCAAGTCCAGGTTTTTAGACCTGGGGAGCAAATGGGACTGAAGAGTATAGAAAGAGTTGGAACAGGCAATACATGAGGAATATCTGTTTCATCCAGATTATATATTATATATATTACTGTTTTGGATGCATACAGTAGTTGCCCTCGAGCTCTTAGCTCTTTTTATTTATTTATTTTTTTTATCAAATGCTGAAAGAGCACTACAGTGATCGTTTTAGAATAACATGAGCAACATACGGCTCAGAAAATTATACAGGATTTTTAAGGGATCTCTGAGATAGGATCAAAATGGCACTTAGTGTAGAAAAGCCTATTTTAAGGCTTATTTTAAACGTGAAAACTTTTAATCGCTTGTTGTCAGGCATAGAGACAAAAAAAGCTTTTTTTCCTCTGTCTAATTAGGCAAAGAAACGGGTTACAGATAAGCCGTGTTCAGCCACGTCCACGTCAATTCAATTTGATTTGTATAACACTATTAAGAATGAGCATTGTATTAAAGCAGCTTTATGGAAATCCAGATCTAGATTTATATTAAAGCTTTCATGAGCGTGCTACTGTAGAGTGAGGAAGAACGATGACATGAAGAAGAACCCTTTAAAGCAAACAGAACCCATCCTCTTCCATGACACAGAATAACGGGATTATAAATTCTTCTACAGCTGTAAAAAGACCAACAGTAACATGTGAGTTTAAAGAGTGTTCAGTATGTACAGGCTGTAAATACTGGGATGAGCACAAGAGAGATGTTATGATTACAGCAGCAGTGCTTAGATATATATCATAATAGAGGTGAGATTGTCCACTTAGGTATCCGAGATGTTATTATTAACTTTCAGTTGTCAAAATAAGAACGTATCTGAAGTATCCAGTTTTCAAAGGAGTGGTTTGTTATTTTAAAAGTCCTCCACTGACTGCAAGACTAACTAAAATTTACAGGCTTTCCTCCATCTGACCCCCCTCTGCCGAAGCAATTTATGATTCATAACGTTTATGGAAAGAGTAAAGACGTCTTTTATACTTTAACTTTTATATAACAGACCTACAGCAAATCCTTAAAATTACAAACTGCACATTTAACCCAGCAAATACTAACTATAGGATTTTATAAAAATGTAGAAACTGGCATTTTCAATAGTAACAAACTTCTCAGTGCACCACTCATATAACACAGCTTTTTTTTGTCTATGCTTGTGCCCCTTGGCTTGGGAGTCAGGCAATAATGTAAAGGTCTTTGAAAAACAAATAACATTGCAGCTTTGCAGCTCACTCATCATTTTCTGCTCAGCTTACTGGCGTGTCTGTGAAACAGCAAGGCTCAGATCTGACATGTTACTCATTACTCCTCCAACTCGTCTGCAAACACCATCATCCAGTGCAGTCTTGCGTTAAACCGCAAACCCCAAACTGGTCTACACCACCATTGTCAAGGTACACAATGGCTTTTGGTTGAGAAGTTTTTATGTTGCTTAAGTGCTTATGCTAATAGGTACTGCTTAAAATGTAGGTGCACAAATTTGAGCACATGTTCCATCTCATGCGAATCTTCACGTGCTTTACCAATATTAGTTTCGAATTGGCATCAAAACGAATGTAGTGAGGACAGCAACGTTACTATACCCCCCCCCACACACACACACACACATACATACACACTCACACTCTCACACACATAAACACACATACACACACACACACACTTAAATCAAAAGCTGTCTTGAGAAACACTTCCTGTGAGAAGGCGCACCTCCCTCTGTCTCTCTCTCTCTCTCTCTTTCTCCCTCTCTCTCTTTCTCCCTCTCTCTTTCTCTCCCTCCCTCACTCTCTCTCTGTGTCTCCATCTCTCTCCCTCCCTCTCTATCTTTCTCCCTCACCCTCTCTCTGTCTCTCTCTCTCCGTCTCTCCCTCTCTGCCTCTCTCTCCCTCTCTGTCTCTCCCTCTATCTCTCTATCTCTCTACCTCCGTCTCTCTCTCTCTCTCTCTCTCTCTCTCTCTCTCTCTCTCTCTCTCTCTCTCACACACACACACTCTCTCTCTCTCTCTCTCTCTCTCTCTCACACACACACACACACACACACTCTCTCTCTCTCTCTCTCTCTCTCTCTCTCTCTCACACACACACACTCTCTCTCTCTCTCTCTCTCTCTCTCTCACACACACACACACACACACACACACTCTCTCTCTCTCTCTCTCTCTCTGCCTGGAAACCTGGAGGTCCAGTGGGACGTCTCCTGGTTGGTGCTCTAAAGGACACAGGCCAACCTTTAAGTTGGAGTGATTAAGCTGAAATCAGTTGAGACCGGGTGTCTGCCTGCCACCTGCTTAACTACAGGACACATTTAACCTACTCAGCTAATAGAAAGTGTCTCTGCCTGGACAGCCATCATGTATAACCTGCACGAAAGATCTACCACAATACAAGGGATGCCAGATTGCAGAAGGAAGTTGGATAGATGTCGATTAATCTTAGTCTTACTATATGTGTGTGTGTATATATATATATATCATAGTATATATTTTACCAATCTGTAAATGTTAATAAACACTGTATTTTCAGGCCATTATCTACACAAAGCTCACGTTTCTCCAACCTTCTACTGATCATTAGAGACCACTGACATCTAGTGCACGTCACATATCAATACAACCTGCAAAGTTACGTTTGGTACAAAATGTATTGAAGTGAAAACTGTTTTGTTTTTGTTTGTTTTTTTCCTTTTGTGGAAACATTGAGAATTCAGTTTAATCATTTTTGTTTTGTAGTTTTCGTATTTGCTGACACGACCTTTTTAATGCACGCGTAGGCCTAGGACTTTTATTTTGACAAACATGTTGGGAGTAGTTTGTAGTTTGTAGTTGTTGTGGATTGTGGTTTCCGGCTTCACCTTCTCCTGTAACATTGTTGATGTCCACATTTCCTATAGCAGTGATATGGACAGGATGGCCGCCTCCTCCTCCTCCTCCTCCTGCGAGAAACCTTCAGGCCCGAAAAAGAAAAGCGAGAAGAAAATTGCATGCAAAGAGGAATATAGATTATTGTCTAATATAATGGGAATGATGAATAACTTGAGGAAACAGGTAGGATAAATAGTCTGGTATAGATTTCTATTCTGCAGTAATTACTGTTTATTTATTATCACTACACTATTTATTATTTATTTAATTTATTACTGGGTTATAAAAACCCAGTAATAAATGGTATAGTGAGAGAGAGAAAGAGAGAGAGAGAGAAAGAGAGATGTATATATAGAGAGAGAGAGACAAAGGCAAAGAGAGATAGAGAGAGAGAAAGAGAGATAGAGACAGACAGAGAGAGACAGACAGATAGAGAGAGAGACAAAGGCAAAGAGAGATAGAGAGAAAGAAAGAGAGAGACAGACAGAGAGAAAGAGAGAGACTGAAAGAGAGAGACAGACAGAGAGAGAGAGACAAAGGCAAAGAGAGATAGAGAGAGAGAGACAAAAGCAAAGAGAGATAGAGAGAGGCAGACAGAGAGAGACAGACAGATAGAGAGAGAGACAAAGGCAAAGAGAGATAGAGAGAAAGAAAGAGAGAGACAGACAGAGAGAAAGAGAGAGACTGAAACTGAGAGACAGACAGATAGAGAGAGAGAGACAAAGGCAAAGAGGGATAGAGAGAGAGACAAAGGCAAAGAGAGGTAGAGAGAGAGAAAGTGAGATAGAGAGAGAGAGACAGATAGAGAGAGAGACAAAGGCAAAGAGAGATAGAGAGAAAGAAAGAGAGAGACAGACAGAGAGAAAGAGAGAGACTGAAAGAGAGAGACAGACAGAGAGAGAGAGACAAAGGCAAAGAGAGATAGAGAGAGAGAGACAAAAGCAAAGAGAGATAGAGAGAGACAGACAGAGAGAGACAGACAGATAGAGAGAGAGACAAAGGCAAAGAGAGATAGAGAGAAAGAAAGAGAGAGACAGACAGAGAGAAAGAGAGAGACTGAAACTGAGAGACAGACAGATAGAGAGAGAGAGACAAAGGCAAAGAGGGATAGAGAGAGAGACAAAGGCAAAGAGAGGTAGAGAGAGAGAAAGTGAGATAGAGAGAGAGAGACAGATAGAGAGAGAGACAAAGGCAAAGAGAGATAGAGAGAAAGAAAGAGAGAGACAGACAGAGAGAAAGAGAGAGACTGAAAGAGAGAGACAGACAGAGAGAGAGAGACAAAGGCAAAGAGAGATAGAGAGAGAGAGACAAAAGCAAAGAGAGATAGAGAGAGACAGACAGAGAGAGACAGACAGATAGAGAGAGAGACAAAGGCAAAGAGAGATAGAGAGAAAGAAAGAGAGAGACAGACAGAGAGAAAGAGAGAGACTGAAACTGAGAGACAGACAGATAGAGAGAGAGAGACAAAGGCAAAGAGGGATAGAGAGAGAGACAAAGGCAAAGAGAGGTAGAGAGAGAGAAAGAGAGATAGAGAGAGAGAGACAGATAGAGAGAGAGACAAAGGCAAAGAGAGATAGAGAGAAAGAAAGAGAGAGACAGACAGAGAGAAAGAGAGATAGAGAGACTGAAAGAGAGAGACAGACAGATAGAGAGAGAGACAAAGGCAAAGAGAGAGAGAGAGAGATAAAGAGAGAGATAGATAGATAGATAGATAGATAGATAGATAGATAGATAGATAGATAGATAGACAGATTAGAGTTCGAATAGGAAGATAGTCTGTTGAAAATCATTATTCTTACAGAATATACCACAATATCAGGAATAATAATCAGAGGTAAAGCATAAATCATACAGAATTCTGAATACTGAATGTAATCATGAAGATAAATCTGTACAGCTTTATAGATGAACGTGTTTAACTAAAGATGTGTCTAAAAGACTCTTTTTATCTTGTGTAGGGGATCTTGTGTGATGTTATACTGGTGGTTCAGGGGAAACACATCCTGGCACACAGAGTGGTCCTGGCTGCCGCAAGCCACTTCTTCAACCTCATGTTTACCAGTAATGACATGCTGCTTTTGTGTTGTAATGCAAATACAATGTTTATTTGTATAGATGTTGGAAGAATCCAGCAGAAAGTTGAACTGGTTTGGGTTATAAGCCAAAAAGCATCAAATCTGAGTGGTAACGTTTGTCTCTGCGACAGCAAACATGATGGAGGCCACAAACCATGAGGTGGAGCTCAGAGGTGCAGAACCTGAGATCATCGAGCTGCTGGTGGAATTTGTCTACACGGCCCGGTAAGAAAACAGCTAAAGACTTTATACTGAGTCATTATTTACAGTAAAGAAATAGAGACACATCACAACATCTTTCTGTCTCTCTCTCTTTTTCTCTTTATTTTTTTAAAGCATCTCTGTCAACAGCAACAACGTCCAGTCTCTGCTGAATGCTGCTAATCAGTACCAGGTCGAGCCAGTAAAGAAAATGTGTGTGGATTTTCTGAAAGATCAAGTGGATGCGACGAACTGCCTCGGTAAGGGCAGATACACACGATGCACTAAAGTAAACAACAAGGTTCTTTTTTTATTTTTATTTTTTTAACAATTTTGGGGAAAATATAGGGGAGTGTTTTTGATCATTTGAGTAAAAAAAATGTTTTAATTTCTATACAAGAATAATAAAGATTTTACTAATATGAAATATTCATGAGGATTAAAACACTTAGCTTTTGACATTGATTATTTTCCCCCCAAATTAATTAATCTGTCTTTTTTTTTAAAACCACAACAGTTTGCCAATGATTTTTATTTATTATTTAATAAATTGTTGATAATGTTTAATGTTGTGGGGGGGGGCACGGTGACTTAGTGGTTAGCACGTTCGCCTCACACCTCCAGGGTTGGGGGTTCGATTCCCGCCTCCACCTTGTGTGTGTGGAGTTTGCGTGTTCTCCCCGTGCCTCGGGGGTTTCCTCCGGGTACTCCGGTTTCCTCCCCCGGTCCAAAGACATGCATGGTAGGTTGATTGGCATCTCTGGAAAATTGTCCGTAGTGTGTGATTGTGTGAGTGAATGAGAGTGTGTGTGTGCCCTGCGATGGGTTGGCACTCCATCCAGGGTGTATCCTGCCTTGATGCCCGATGACGCCTGAGATAGGCACAGGCTCCACGTGACCCGAGGTAGTTCGGATAAGCGGTAGAAGATGAGTGAGTGAGTGAGTTTAATGTTGTGTTAATTAAAAGCTGTAGGAAAATTTTAAACACCATAAAATGAACCCTGCAGGTATCAGTGCGTTGGCTGAGTGTCTTCATTGTCCCGAGCTGAAGATTGCTGCGGACGAGTTCATCTATCAGCATTTCACAGACGTGTACAAACTGGACGAGTTCCTGCAGCTGGATGTGAAGCAGGTCACACATCTGCTTCACCAGGACACGCTGACCGTCAGAGCCGAAGACCAGGTGAACGAGATTCTAGTTATTTTGTAAGGCACATTGTTAAAAGTCAAAAAAGATTCGTTCTAGATATTTCTATAAAAATGATTTGCCTGTCCTCCTGCAGATCTACGACGCTGCCGTGCGGTGGTTGAAGTATGACGTGTTAAATCGGCAGAAGTTCGTCGTAGACATCCTGAGCAAAGTGCGCTTCCCGCTCGTGTCCAAAAACTTCCTGAGTAAGACCGTGCAAGCCGAGCCTCTCATCCAGGACAATCCCGAGTGCCTCAAAATGGTCATCTGTGAGTCGCTTTAACCGCACTGATCATTCAGGCATAAAGAAAACAATTAAGGAGTTATTATTTTTAGGATGGAATTTTATTTGCAATAGCAGCGTGTATTCATAAGGAGTGATACGATTCGTACAATCAGAACGGATCCTTGACCCGAAACCCTCTTGACACGGCGCACTAAACATAGCGTGTGAACGTAGCCGATGTTATGATGAAATGCTAGTTGATGAGGCATCTTTCCTGTTTTTTGTGCATGTGTTCACGTGGGTGTGGGTCAGGCGGAATGCGTTACCATCTCCTGTCTCCTGAGGACAGAGAGGAACTGGGCGAGAGCAGTCGTCCACGCCGCAAGAAACATGACTTCCGCATCGCACTGTTCGGTGGCTCACAGCCACAGTCCTGCCGCTACTTCAACCCCAAGGTGCAAAACTGTCACCTGTTACTGACATGTATAGACAAGCTGCTTTAGATATCCGTAAAGCAGCGGTCAGAACAAACACACATCATATTCACTCGATTCACTGAAAGGGAAAGGTGTACACGGGGTGTAAATGGCACCGGTGCTTCTGGTAGTGGTTACTTTCACTTCACTTTAAATTTAAAGATGAATTCAAGAGCCTCGGGTTTGTGAGACAATTGGAATACACCAAGTACAGGACAGTGGGCTGTTCTTATTTCACCAGACTCGCTGGTTCTTGTTGCTTGGTGAACATCTGGGAGGAAACAAGCATTTTTGCATTTCTGCAACTGTGTCATATTAAATGAGGTATAAAGCTTTAGAAGGCAGTGATCTGTTCTCTTCTCCTACACTGAGCCTTGACACGTGCGTCTCTGTTCTTTATGGGCGTTTTCAGGACTACAGATGGACAGATATCCGCTGCCCCTTTGAGAAACGGCGAGACGCTGCTGCCGTTTTCTGGGACAACGTGGTGTACATCCTGGGAGGATCGCAGCTTTTCCCCATTAAAAGAATGGACTGTTACAATGTGGTTAAGGACAGCTGGTATTCCAAACTAGGGCCTCCGAACCCCAGAGACAGTCTGGCAGCCTGCGCATCCAAGGGCAAGATCTACACCTCAGGTGGCTCAGAAGTGGGTGAGTTTGTAGAGGAAGTGGAAAACTTTCAACAACTGGCGTTAGATCTCATTTATTTAGGACAACTTTGAGCATATAGTTTTTCTTTTAATGGGATACCTTTGTTTATGGTAATCAAACATTCTCTACAGATGTTTAGTTCTAGCAGCACTTTTATTTCCGAACTAAACACTAGACAATATGACAATCTATTTTTCAAGCATTCTATTTTTATAGCATTGCTTATAAAGACTGCAAGATCTGTCTAACCTTTTGCCGTATGTGTGTGTTTGTGTCATAGGAAGATCTGTCTAACCTTTTGGTGTGTGTGTGTTTGTGTCATAGGAAGATCTGTCTAACCTTTTGGTGTGTGTGTGTGTTTGTGTGTCACAGGAAGCTCTGCACTGAACCTGTTTGAGTGCTATGACACTCGGACAGAGACGTGGCAGAACAAACCCACCATGCTTCAGCCTCGCTGCAGCCACGGCTCTGTGGAGGCGAACGGCCTGATCTACGTATGTGGAGGCAGTCTAGGGAATAACGTATCCGGCAGAGTCCTCAACAACTGTGAAGTCTACGACCCCAACACAGACGAGTAAGGTGTTACAAACCCCACTTTCAAAGTGCTCGTTAGAGAAGGGGGCAAGTAACATAAAAGGACACGGTAGTCAAAAGGACAGTTTTAGCTGTTTATTAATTCCGCTGCATTCACGCGTCACAGGCAACTATATGTTACAACAGAAAACATTCACGAACACAAACTTTTAACAAACAAACACACAGAACAACCAGAAAGAGAAAATACAAATTAAACCAAAAAGACACAGCTTATCAGCAACGGCTGGACATCAAGACGCACACGAAGCTCAGTTAAACACAACAGGCCGTCAGCATAAATTCGGGGCGGAGCGGGGCGGAGCGGGGCGGAGCTTACCCTCGGGAAAAGAGAAGAGACCAAATCAATACAAAGAAACACACCACACTAAAATAGTATAAATAATAAAGTCTTAGGCTGTAACAAAGGACATCTCTCTCGCACACTGATCTCAGATACAGTTCCAGGTTCAGTCCTGAAGACTTTATGCTCTGCACATGGACAGTATGGTTTGTTTAATTTCACATGCCTGCTTCGGTGGCCTCGTACAAAACTGTACCTGAACACAAAGCCCTGTAATGAGAAATAGTTTTCAAATGGCTAAGTCCTTTTGGATGGTGATTCTGATTGTATGGATTAGGTTAGAAATCAATGTAAAATCAAGAAAACACAATATTCAGAGAAGCATTTTGCACAGATTTGAACCAAGACATGTCACGTGACGTCATCATGACACCCATTCAGCCCTTTTTAACTCACGCGTGTCGAATATGAGTAGAGCTATTATAGAAAGTTATTACATTACAGTTATTACATGTCTTTACTGGTCATAATTTAAAAGAAGAATCCTGTTATCACTCATATTATTGTAGCTATAAACTGAGCATCCAGGATATACATCTTTAAGTTGTTACGATATAATAATCATTTTATATTCGAGCAGTAATATAAACCTTGCAGCTGGAATTTTACAGAAAAATGAATCCGCCCCTTTAGAAGGGATTAAAAACGCCAGCTTGTGATTGATTTTGATTGATCTAAATAAGGTTTTGCATAAATTGTGAAAAAATCTATACACCGTTGCACATCATCATATCATCGTATCAGTCAGATGATGTATTTGGTGAAGAAAGTGTATATGGTTTGAGGATTAACCTGTATCTATTCCTCTCAGATGGAGAGTGCTGTGCGGTATGAGGGAGGCCAGGAAGAACCATGGCCTGGTGGTGGCCAACTCGAGGATCTACGCTGTGGGCGGACAGAACGGCCTCGGTATGTTACCTCTACACAGACAACCTGCACCTTGCTGAAATATTAAGTATTATGTTGTGAATGCGGGGGGCACGGTGGCTTAGTGGTTAGCACGTTTGCCTCACGCCTCCAGGGTTGGGGGTTCGATTCCCGCCTCCGCCTTGTGTGTGTGGAGTTTGCATGTTCTCCCCGTGCCTCTGGGGTTTCCTCCGGGTACTCTGGTTTCCTCCCCCCAGTCCAAAGACATGCATGGTAGGTTGATTGGCATTTCTGGAAAAATTGTCTGTAGTGTGTGATTGCGTGAGTGAATGTGTGTGTGTGCCCTGCGATGGGTTGGCACTCCGTCCAGGGTGTATCCTGCCTTGATGCCCGATGACGCCTGAGATAGGCACAGGCTCCCCGTGACCCGAGGTAGTTCGGATAAGCGGTAGAAGATGAATGAATGTTGTGAATGCCGTAGTTCACTTTTTTTGAGGTTATAGTAGAAAAGTGAAATAAAAAAAAACATTATGACATTCACGCTGAGGATGAATATAAAGTATATGAATAATTTATTATTATTATTATTTTTATTCTTATTCTTATTATATTATAAATCCTTGATATACACCGTTATACATATATTTCATACTGTAGGTGGTCTGGACTCAGTGGAGTATTATGAAATAGGCAGTAACGAGTGGAAAATGGCATCACCGATGCCGTGGAGAGGTGTGACGGTGAAGTGTGCAGCCGTGGGCTCAATCATCTACGTGCTGGCCGGATTCCAGGGAGTGGGCCGTTTGGGTCATATCATGGAGTACCACACGGAGACGGACAAGTGGGTGATGCTGAGCAAAGAGCGTGCCTTCCCTGTCACCAGCTGCCTCATCTGTGTCGTAGACACCTGCGGAGCCAACGAGGAAGAAATGAGCTCTTTTCATGAACCTTTACCATCAACATCCTCAGCCAAATCCACATGTTCAGCTCCTACAGCACACGGAAAATGCTGAGATAGAGAATGATTGGAATGGAATATTTGTGTATTTTATGTATAGCTTTTGATGTACAGACTTTTTTATTATATTGTTTTTGTGCAGCTTCCTCTTAAGACGTTTACCATTATGATTTTGTTCTAATTTCTAATTCTAATTTGGGTTGGTTGGTTTGTTTTATTTGCTATTTGTTAACCTTTGCTTTTATATTCAAGCTTTAAATGCCTGTTAGAAATTGTGTTAGTGTCAGTAAAAAAAATAATAATTTTCCATTTTCTAATTCAAACAATACACCACTTTTCACATAAAAGCATAATGATGCTGTTTTGGTTTTACCTACAGAAGAAAACAGCGATCATTTCTCTTTTTTTTATGTCATTTCTCCTTCCTTTATGAATTTTTTTAAGAAGACGTTTGCACAGATTTTCATCAGGAGAGAGAGCTCATGATTGTTATCCTTTGTTTAAGTGATATAAAACAGACCCGTTTATTATGAAAACTTTGTACGTTCGGTAAAATAAATGCAGTTCCTTTTTTTTTGACAAACTGTAAATTTATAATGCACCATGTTGCAGGGTTATGTGTAGGTATGTACTGTATATATGTTGACAGCAAAAGTCAGTAATAATATCCTCATTTTACCTGATAGACTAGTAATTGACGTCGTTACTGAGAAGAGACCAACCCTGTGAGGACAAGGAGGAGATGTCAACTCCATGTGGTCTCTGAAGACAACAACTTCCTAATCAATACACAATTGTCAGACTGTATGTGACTGTAGGCTGCATTA